>NW_026067934.1:4188517-4228851 GCF_014885135.2 Alexandromys fortis | reverse complement strand
GGTAAGGGGAGATGGGGAGAGAAAAGTGAGAAGGGGAGGTTGGGGGGAACTTGGGAAACGGGATGTTTGAGATAAAGGAAGGTTGGATAGGGGAGCAGGGAAGCACATATCTTAATTAAGGGAGCCATGTCAGGGTTGGCAAGAGACTTGGTGCTAGAGGGGCTCCCAGGTGCCCAGGGCGATGTCCCCAGTTAGTTCCTGGGGCAGCTGAGGACAGAGAACCTGAAATGACCCTATCCTATAGCCATACTGATGAATATCTTGCATATCACCATAGAACCTTCATCTGGCGATGGATGGAGATAGAGACAGAGACCCACACTGGAGCACCGGACTGAGCTCCCAATGTCCCAAGGAGGAGCAGAAGGAGGGAAATTATGTCTCCTTTTCATCTCTGATCTTGTTAATGTGGATCTGTTCTTTCTGACTTTTACTTAATTCACATGAGGGTTTGTCATTATTATTGATTTTCTTTAAGAACCAATTTTTTGTTTCATTGATTCTTTGTATTTTTTTTTTTTTTTTGTTGCTGTTCTGAAATTGGCTCTGCTGTTTGTTGGCATGTTTGGAGAAGTTCTTCCCACAGTAAATAATCATCCTGAAACTGCTGATTTCCCGGTTGTCACTGAGCCCTGCCCAGCCCCACATTATCACCTTTGCATGAATCTTCATAGAAAGCCTGGCTGGAATATATTTCTATTCTCTGTCTCTCTTTAAAAGCTGTTAAAATGTGGACTAGCCAAGTATGAAGTTTCACATGATTCCTATTGTTAGGTTTTTCTCAAAGACAAGCCTTTCTGCTGATGCAAATAATCCCAATTAGACCACATCAGACCAAATTAGAAGTATATCCAGGTTTAATTGGCCATCTGCACTCTCGGGTGGCCTCAGGGAAAACATGACAGGGGAAGGAATGGAAAGCCGACACAACCACCAGAGAGGAAGAGGGGAGACCACATGTTTATTCTGGGGGACCAGCTTAAGTAGCTGGTGGGAATGGTCTTGACCTTCTCTGGAGAGGGGTTACCATTTAGTGGGCCCTCCTGACCCTCCCTGGGTAAGAGTCACTGCTTGGCAGGCTTTCTTAGAGGTGGAGTTTGGACAAGGAGACTTCCAGGGGAAGGTGCTTGAAATGAAACTTTCCTCTTAACATTCCAAAGATGGCTTCTAGGGGGCTGGGATAAGGCTCCCTACTATAATATTCCAAACTCTTTGTACAAAGGGGTGTTGGGGAGCTGAGGTGATGCTTTCACCCAAACACCTATATATGTGTTTGTCCTTGGGTTAAGAATCTAATGTAAGAGAGACATACATGGATCTAATCTACATGGGAAGCAGAAAAAGACAAGATCTCCTGAGTAAATTGGGAGCATGTGGACCATGGGAGAGGGTTGAAGAGGAGGGGAGAGGAAGAGAGTAGAACAGAGAAAAATGTAGAACTCAATAACATCAATAAAAAAATAACCTAATGGAAAAAAGTTGGGCAAAGGTGGCACATGCCTTTAATTGCATCTCTAGGGAGGTAAAGGCAGGTGGATCTCTGTGAGTTCAAGGCCAGCCTGGTCAATAGAGAGTTCCAGGACAGCCAGGGCTACATGGAGAAACCATGTCTAGGAAAAAATAACTTAAAAAAAAAGTCTAATAAAGTTCTAGACCACTGCAATGGTTCTGGTAGTCACTCATGTGTATGCTAATGTGTATAGAATACGGATATACTCTTAAGACAGAAGTTCTTCTGGGGAAATATTTTAAATTTACTGTGCATGCGTATAATGTGTGTGTGTGTTTCAGTGTCTGTGTCTGAGAGAGAGAGAGAGAGCACCCCACTCCATGAAATGTGTGTAGAGATCAGAGGACAAACTATAAGAGCCAGTCTCTCTTAAACTGTATGGATTTCCAGGACTGAACAAGACAACAGGGCTGGATGGCAACCAGTTCTACCTGCCATCTTATCAGATCAGAAATTTTTATCAAAAATTTGTTTGAAAAAGTGAATAATGTGGCTGATTCTGTTTCCTGTTTCACTTAATGAATACAGGGCTAGACAGAGGATCAGGTGAGTACTGGAAACCTGTCAAAATCTCACATATACACAAGACATGAAGACACAGTTTCATACAGAATGGTACTTGAACACAAATCTCATTTGATTCAAAGAAAAGTCTTTTTACTAGTTAATGAGAATTTGCTTTCAGGTCAATTCACATCTTTGCATTTATAAAGTTTTGTTAAGAAACTTGAGATTTGACAAGTAAAAGACT
The DNA here is from genome assembly GCF_014885135.2 of Alexandromys fortis. Lineage (NCBI taxonomy): Eukaryota > Metazoa > Chordata > Mammalia > Rodentia > Cricetidae > Alexandromys > Alexandromys fortis. Next base: position 4,226,590 of record NW_026067934.1, on the reverse strand, counting down.
TGTATGATAAGAACTTTAAGTCTTTAAAGAAAGAAACTGAAGAAGATATCAGAAAATTGGGTGATACCCCATACTCTTGGATAAGTAGGATCAACAGAGTAAAAATGGCAATCTTACCAAAAGCAATCTACAGATTCAACACAGTCTCCATCAAAATCCCATCACAATTCTTCACAGACCTTGAAAGAACAATACTCAACTTGATATGAAAAAAAAAAACCCAGGATAGCATAAATAATCCTATACAATAAAAAAAAACTTCCAGAGGCATCACCATTCCTGACTTCAAGCTTGCCTATAGAGCTATAGTAATAAAAAACAGCTTGGCATTGGCATATAAAACAGACATGTGGATCAATGGAATCAAATTGAAGAACCTGACATTAAGCCACATACCTATGAACACCTAATTTTTGACAAAGAAGTCAAAATTGTACAATGAAAAAAAGAAAGCATCTTTATCGAATGGTTCTGTATAACTGGATATCAACATGTAGAAGAATGCAAATAGATGCATATTCATCACCATGCACAAAACTCAAGTCCAAGTGAATCAAAGACTTCAGCATAAATCCAGTTACATGAACACGATAGAAGAGGAAGTGAGAAGTAGCCTTGAATGAATTGGCACTTCCTAAATATAACACCAGTAGCACAGTCACTAAAAGCAACAATTAATAAATGGAACGTCCTGAAACTGAGAAGCTTCTGTAAGGCAAAGGACATGGTAAATAAGACAAAACTGCAGCCTACAGAATAGGAAAAGATCTTCACCACCCACATCTGACAGAGCACTGATCACTAAAATAATAAAGAACTCAAGAAACTAGACATCAAAATACCAAATAATCCAATGAAGAAGTTGGGTACAGAACTAAACAGAATTCTTAACAGTAGAATCTCAAGTGGCCAAAAGACATTTAAGGAGTTGTCCACCTTCTTTAGTCATCAAGGCAATGTAAATTAAAATGACTCTGAGATACCATCTTACACGTGTAAGAATGGCTAAGATCAAAAACATTGATGACAGCTTATGTTGGAGAGGATGTGGAGTAAAAGGAACACATTGTGGGAGTGCAAACTTGTACAGCCACTTTGGAAATTAGTATGGTGGTTTCTGAGAAAATTGGGAATTAATCTACCTCAAGACCCAGCAACACCACTCTTGGGCATATTCCCAAAGGATGTTCAATCATACCACAAGGACAATTGCTCAATTATGTTCACAACAGCATTATTTGTATTAGCCAGGACCTGGAAACAACCTAGATGCCTCTCAACTGAAGAATGAATAAAGAAATTGTGGTACATTTATAAAATGGAGTATTGCTCAGTTGTAAAAACCCATTATAACATGAAATTTGAGGGCAAATGAATAGAACTAGAAAAAAAAATCATCCTGAGTGACGTAAACCAGACCCAGGAAGACAAACATGGAATGTAGATGTAAAGCAAAGGATAACCAGGCTACAATCCACAGCTGCAGAGAAACTAGTAACAAGGAGGACCGTAGAGGAAAATGCACACAGAATGGATCATCCTAGGAAGGGGAAATACATAAGATCTCCTGGATAAAGCATAGGCAGGGTAAAAAAAAAAAAAAAAAAAAAAAANAAAAAAAAAAAAAAAAAAAAAAAAAAAAAAAAAAAAAAAAAAAAGAGGATGGGGGTTGAGAACGTGAGGGTGTGGGATGGTTGAGTCAGGGGAGGAACAGATATGGAGAGCAATAAAAGAGATATCTTCATAGAGGGAGGTATTATTGGGTTAGGGAGAAACTTGGAGCTAGGGAAATTTCCAGGGATACATAAGGATGGCCACAGCTTAGACTCCTAGCAATAGTGGAGAGGGTGCTTGAACTGGCCTTTACCTGTAATCAGATTGGTGAGTGCCTTAATGTAATCATAGAACCTTCATCCAATTACTTACAGTAGCAGATACAGAGATCCACAGTCAAGCAGCAGGCTGAACTATGGAAGTCCAGTTGAAGAGAGGGTGGAGGGATAATATAAGCAAGGTGGGGGAGGCATCAAGATCATGATGGGGAAACCCACAGAGACAGCTGATCTGAGCTAGTGTGTGGTGAGCCCACAAGTATTATACAGATGTATAGGACTATCCACAGAAGTGTATACCTACATTCCATCTGGACCACCTGTTTTTGCAGAGCTGTGGGAACATCTGCCCTTTGAATCAATTCTGTAAAACTCTTGTGAAATCATGGCATTTCCCCCTTCTATATTATCCTTGCAGTGTATAAATCCTACTTTTCCTGTAGGGCAACTGGATCCCTCCCTACACACCATGAAGCCATGGTGGGGAAAGGACTCAGTCAAGTCCTTGCTCTCAAAGCAAAATTTACATAAAAATAGCTCCCCACAAACTTTCTTTATTGTCAGTGGTCACTGAAAATAAAGGAGCCTCATATAGGAGGTAATATGTCTGATTTAACAGCAGACTCAGAAAGGTGCGATCTACTGGTCTTTTTTTTTCTGACTTAACAGGCTACTAATATTTTGTATTACCCATTACCTTTGTTTCAACTAACCTAAGATCATAGCCCAGGAATAGCTGTTTATACGGGAAAAAGGAAACAGTCGCTAAAACTAGCTTCAGAGACAAAAATTTCTCACCCTTCTGGAGTCAAAAGCAGGGTCCCCAGAAGAGGTTCCCTAAAGGAACTCAACCAGCTAAATGCTAATGCAAATCAAGCCCACAGGTTAGTATAGCTACCAAGGCTCTGTTCCCAGCTGCAGGGGAACTTCACAGCCTTGCCCCCTCTGAGACATAAGGTGCCTCTTTGCCAGACCCACCAGTTCTTGTGACATCGTGAAAATGCATGCTTGATACTATTGTTACTGCCTATGGAATTGTTAACTTGTCTGTATGCTATATCAACTGAAAACTGTGGAGATCACACCTATGCACTTATGCCCTTATACCCTTACCCTTAACATTACCGTTATGCCCTTATGCCGGATGTCTTTATCCTTATGCTTTGATCTTTTGTCCGATATTTGTCCTTATACCTTATGCCCTTATGCTCACCTTCCCCTAACGAATAAAAAAAGCTTGCAGGAAAAACGTGCCTTAGCCAGTCAGTTTGTTTTACTCCTCAATTTGCAAGCCAGTCTTCCCTTGCCATAGAAGTCCTGTTCTGAAACCTGAGAGAATACTGATCAGGTTCTCAGTAGGTCTCCATACTAGTGGGGCCTCAAGGACTGTGCACTGACTGTTGGGGGGGCCTACAAGAGAACCAACTAGTACCTCTACATGTGGGTGACAGTTGTGTGGCTTGGTCTGTTTGTGGGGCCCTGGAAGTGAAACAAGGATTTATCCCTGCTTCATGAACTGGCTTTTTGGAGCCCATTCCCTATGGTGGGATACTTGCTCAAAATTGATGCAGGGGGAAGGGGTTTGGTCCTGCCTCAATGCTAAGCTTTGTTGACTCCTCATGAAAGGTCTTACTCTCTCTGAAGAGTGGATGGATAGGGGTGGGGTGGAAACAGGAAGGGAGTGGGAGTCAGGAGAGAGGGTAAACTGTGGTTGGTGTATAAAATGAATACAAAATTTTAAGTAAAAATAAAAATATATTAAAACTGGAGTGGGAAGAACCCATATTCACTTAATTTAAAACTGAGGTCCCTAAATACACATCATGGGTATACTATCACTGTAAGGGACACACACACACAAACACTAGCGTTTGTTGGGTAATTGTGGATGTTAATACTATATTCTTAATTAGCTTATTTATACTTGTGGTAGAGAAAAGAAGCTCACATTTACAGGCTGAAGGAAATTTGAACTGCTGAATAATGTTGATCCTGATCCAAAGTCTACAGCTTATTTTGCTATTTTTTATCTAAAATTATTTTTTGGTAAAGATTTATTTGTAAATACATTATTTATTTAAAAATATGTACTGATGTGTCAGCTACTTCACTGTAGCTTAATCCCAGCTCTCTGGATCTGATGCCACCATTCTGGACCAAGAAAGTAAGCACGGAAGACCTATCGGAGTTATATCCTAGAGCGTAAATCCTTTGAACATTATTAAATGTACTTTTATTCATTGTTTCCAATTTATATAAACCAATAACACAGAAAATTCTTTTTGTTAAAAAAAAAACCTTGAGATTTGAATATACTAATTGGGAAAATACATAAATTGCTATAGGGCAAAGTGAAATTAAATAAGAGAAGCATAGGCTGTACGTCTGTGAACGGGTAAGCCATTAATCCTTAATTAATCAGAAAATCTTTAATAAAAATAATGAAGTGGTCCCTGAAGAAAAGAATGTATTCTATTGACAGAGTGTTCAGTTAAACAAATTGTAAAACAAGGTTGCAAAAGTAAAGTCCTAGAAGCATGCAAATTGGCTCTTTTTGTCAGGGGATGAAGAGCGAGCATGTTCCAGGGTAGAGTGGAGTCACTGTAACAGGACAGTGGTCTACTCTGAATGTATTGTGTGGACGATAAACAAGAGTGATGATAGATGTGGAAGAGAGAAAAGCGATACAGGGTCATAAGTAGCCAGGCAAACAATGTGGCATTTTTAATTAACTGCAGATACCACACAGGTATAAAATTAGACACAAAAAAATTAAAATCATACAGTATCAACAATAATGTAAAATATACCTATATCATTTTCATTCCACATCACTGAGAGGATGGATAATGCCACTGATATTTCAGTTGAAACTACAGATAATGAAGTTGCTTAGGGACTTGTAATTGAGATACTTAAAGAACAAATGTCCACAGGCAATTTTGCACTGTCTGTCACTCAAGAGATCAGTGAGTGTTATATATATAGGACAGAAGGAGAAAGTGGGTCTGCTTGGACCCACTTGGAAGAGGTGCTTTCTTGATAGGCTTTAGGAAGTCAGTTGAGTGCTGTGTGGGGCTTGCTCTGGGCATGTCTATATGAGGGGAGTTGACATAATGAGGAAATATGATAGAAGCAAGCAGAATATTTCAATTGAAGCAAACAGGCTCAGTGGAGTATAAGTAAAAAGAGAGAGAGAGAGAGAGAGGGGGGGGGGAGGGAGGAAGGATCCGGATAAATAACCATTAAAGGAGATTTTTAGAATTTTTAGTTTTAAAATGAAGCACAAGTTTCTGATGACCTGAATTTGGTTACTGGGACACACATGTTGGAAGACACTAATTAATTAATTAATGTAAAATTATTTTTCCCTAAAAATGTTGCTATATAAGTCACTCCCAGGTCACTGAGAATTGACTGCGATTGAGTGCTTTGGTATTGAGAAGAATGAGGCTTGAAATCTGAGTGAATCATGATCAGAAACTTTGAATTCTACGAAGATCAGTAAAAGATCTGGGAATATCTGGCCAAAGTCATAAGGAAACTGTAGACCACACTTTAATAAATCAAGTGGCTTCCTAAGTGGATGGTGTGCATTTTCAGGTGTTTATGTCCAGAATATAAAGGCAGAAGAAGAGTTCTTTGCAGATAAAATAACTAGCAGAAGATATCTTGCCCTACCAGATAAATCTATTGTTCATCTTACCCATAATGCTTGAGTTGCAAGTTGCTCTGTTATGTTGCAGGAATAATATGTGAATATTAGCAAAAATGTCACCGTACCCAATTGTATTATCCACTTGTTCAAAAAAAGTCATTTGACCTCATCGTTTCCAGATATTATTCTTTCACTGCCATGCTTAAAGCAATCACTTTATGTGACTAAAACAAAGTCAGCTAAAATATTTCCATCAGGGAATGGGAAAAAACTGGGTTTGGGAAAAAGACAATAACATTTTGTTTGGGGTGCATCAGACTTCCTATTTCCACAGTTTATATTCCATGGCAATGAAAATATTCTGTTAAGGACTGGACTCAGGGACTCCAGTTGCTGCCCTAACCCTGCTGGTAGTAGGCAGTGTGACTTTGTGTGAGTCTTTGCTTATCTTTAAGCCCCAATTTTCTCATCAGTGACAGTTTTGCAACCTCTTCTCATTCATGCTGCTAAATTTAGTTCACCTGGTTTCGACAGAGACCTTCTTGACCTTCTGGTTTATTGATCAAAATCATTTAGCATTTGGTTTCTTTAACCTTCCTGGCTCCCATTCACTGTTTCATTTACAAAGTGGAGATAGAAATCCCAGCAATACCTACCTCAAAGGAATATTGTAAGGCTAAAGTAGGGTAATACACAGAAAAGTGCTGGTTTATAGGTGTACCATCACCAACTCATTGTCAAATGCATAACTACAATTAGTCTTCTTCCCTGTGTTTGTGACCCCATTTCCTGTACCTTTCACGTGGATGAGACCTTCTTCCTGAGCTGGGCTTTTTGTTGCCTGACAAGCCTCCAGTACTTGTCCAAAGCCCTGGGACCAGGCCCCAAGTCTCCTAGGTTATTTAGCCGTGACCTTCATTGAGTGGGGTGATGATCCGCTAAATGGTTTGGTCCTCATTCAGTTTTCCCTAAGTACTGGGGATGCCCTCAATTACAGGCTGCTGTAACCATCTTTCCTCCCCACTTCTCATCCATGAGAACAGTGACATCCATACCCTCATATTCCTCCTTCGGATGCCTCTTAGAAAATGTTCACCCTCTCCCCCTGGCACCTGACCTGAAAAGCCCCAAACCTATTCGCTTTTATAATCAAATTTGGCCTCAATATCCATTAGATAACCATTCCAAATGGCTAATAGCATCTTGTATCCCAATATTACTCAGAACCTTTACAACTACTGAGAGCTATAAGGGAAATGGGGATTCCTCATTCCCTGCATTCTAGATTTCTTTTATCTCTGCTTCAAGCCTTCTTACTGTTCTTCCATTGCCCACACCTAACTCCTCCTAACTATGAAGCCCAAACCACTTTCAATCCAGCTAATGAGCTTCATTGGCCTCACCCTTCTGCCCCTTCTCTTCCTCTGGTCCCTCTGTTCTCCTGTTCTGCCTCTCCAGTTGAAGATGGACACTATAAGAGCCAGGCTTCCCTCGTCATCCTTCTCTGTCACCCATGTTTCTCCCACTAGCAACCTCCAGTCCTTTTGCCCCTTGTTCCCACTCAGTATGTGTACCCCTTTTATCTCTTTCTACCCAGCCTAATTCAATCACATTTTCCCCTTTATACAAGGATGCCAGGGTAGATGGCTTGGTCAGGATACATGTCCCTTTCTCATTAAGCGATCTCTCTCAAATAGAAAAGGGATTGGGATCTAATAATGGTAATTCCTCCACCTTCCTTAAAAAGTTCCAACATATTACTGAATCTTACAACCTCACATGGCATTACCAACAACTGTCTCCCTGGGGTAGTGCAAGTGAACTGAGTCTGAGAACAGGCTAGGGAACATGCAGACAAAATCCAACCAAATAATGCTGCCCACTGAGTCCCCAACCAGGATCCCCAATGGAACTGCAATACTCCGAGCATTCTAACTAGGGATCAATGTACAACTTGCCTCCTGGCTGGTCTCTGTAAGGCTGCCCTTAAAGTAGTAAATTATGGAAAAACCCCAAGGAGTCATCGTGGACGCCGGACAAATATGAAAACCTGTCTCAATTCCTAGGCCACCTTATAAAGGCAGTTTTTACGATATACCAATCTTGATCCCAAGACCCCTGATGGGAAACAACTTTTCATAACCTACTTCTCCCTGAGTTTCCCTGACATTTGAATAAAACTTAAACACCTAGAGATAGAACCCCTGACCCCACAGGCAGAAGTCTTAGTGGTGGCCATCAAAGTGTATCATGGGAGAGATGAAAACGGCCCCAAACAAAATTACCTGATGCTGATAAAGGCCTTTCAGCTTACTGGCCATCACTACTTCTCAGGCTCACTTGCCTCTCAATCCTGAGAACCTCTCTAGGAAGGGGATAGGACAGATTGGTACCACTAGAAAGGAGCGGGAGAGGGGAATAGCCTTAAATATACAACTAAGATATAACTAATTTTGTTATTTCAAATGACATCAGAAGGACTTCTGTGCCTGTACCTCTCAGAGCCCTAGTAAACCAACTCAACTATGTTCAATGTGCCATCAAAAGGAACATTGGGCTGTTGATTGACATATGCCCCTTGTAGCATGGAGACATCAGTCCCATATCACACTCTAGCTGACATCTTAGGCCTGGCCATGGATAACTGAAGGTAGTTGGCTTCCTTGGCCTAACCACTGTTATCTTCAATAGGGAACCTTGGGTTCTCAACGTGGTATCAAGGCAAACCATGACCTTCCTTCTAGGTACCAGGGTCATCTGCTTGGTTCTGACAGAGTTTTGGGGACCCACCTTCCCTATTCATTTCTCTACTTTTGGGGCTTGAGGTACAGCTTTACCAACTTCACCAAACTTAGTTTTATCTTTAGGAGTATCTAAACCTCATAACCAAAGTGGGAGTCTCTATTTCCTTCACTCACTCATCTGGTTGATCCCAGGCTCACTGACTGTTCCCCTACTTCTCCAAATTGTACAGTGTGACGTACCTTTTCCCTTGCCATTCTCCCAGGTACATTCCCTAGCATGGGACACCCAAAACCTCTTTCATCGTCGAACTACAAAATCCTTTTACTCCTCCCCATGACAAAAAGCAAGATGCCACCCACCAGCCTGATTCTGGTTGTTTGGAAAATTTTATCTTTATCTGTTTTGTGTGTGTGGAGATGGGTCTGTGTTTTCTGGTGTGTACATAAATCTGGTGACAAACATGAGAGTAAGGACAGAAATGGATTAGGGTCAGCTGAACGTATGATAGTGGTCACAGTATGTTTTGTTGTTATTTATTTGTTTTGTTTCTGACTAGTCTCCTTTTAGTGTGTGAGCTTTGCTGTGTTCTGTGTTTATTGGTTTTGGTTTTGTTTTCTAGGTCAGTGTCAGCTGTCAGCCACCACCACTAATACTGTTTACCACAGCTACTTTGATGGCCAGGGCTCAGAATTTATCTCTGGAATTTCTGGTGTCTGGATTCAGTTTATCAAGGATCAAATGCTTTTTGAATGTGAATAATATTAAAGTTGTTTTATACTGTTGTACTTTATTAGAAAGCTGACTCGAGTTGAGTTACAAAAGCTTTTGCTTTGACTCAAAGGTGTGTTTTGTAGCTGCTTTTTCTACAAAGTGGATTTCAGTACAGATTACAAGCAATGGCAATGCTAATATATCTAAAATTTTTATCTCCTTATAAACAAAAAATCCATATGAACTTCAGGGAGTAGAGGGACTCATAAGAGTTATATCCACCTCTCTCTCAAAGGCCAAATAGTCTCCAAATAAATACAGTCTTTCCCCACCTGCCTACTCTTGAGGTGTGATCTCTCTCCCCTGATGTTGGAACTCCTACCTCCCCCAACTTCCAGGACTATGAGTCTGAAAGTTCCAAATGTATGCTTTTATTTTAAGTTTCTAAACTTTAACTTCTGTCTCTAGTGTTTCATCAGAATTCCACTTGGCAACAGACATCATCTAGGACACAGCTGTCAACTACAAACTGCACTAAATGGCTCTGAGCCCTGAACTTGCTGAAAGCTGATGTGAACCTGTGATTACTCCCTGCATCTTCAGCTGAGTCAGTGAATCAGATACTTCTCTTGAATTACACATTGCTTGAATCCCTTTCTGGCCTTTGAATAACATTTGTGCCCTCCTCATCTCTGACAGTGACATCCTAATTTCGGCAGGAAGTAGTTACAGAAGAGAGAACATCACCCTGCATCCTCTGTAAAGGGCTGAAATGTTAGGTCCAAAGGGAACTTCCTGGCATACAGAGCAAAATGACTACCTACAGTGCCTACTGCCATACTAGGAAAGGTTCCTGTTAAAACCAAACAAACCCAAATCTATCAACAGGTAGATCCAATAGCTAAAATAGTTCTACAGTATCATAAAGCACTCATCCTGCTTTATGCAGCACAATGAAGTTACTGTGTGGCTTCAATTCTTTCTTTCTATGCAAACCACTTGAAAACTTGAAGGATTAGATCTACTAACAGTAGGAAAAGGCAAAGAGAAATGTTGCTTCTATGTCAACCAGTCGGGTATAATAAATGTCCATATCCAATAAGTCTAGAGAGATCTCCAAAACAGCTCAGTGCCTCTGACCAGTAAATCATTAAGAGTCCAAAATAGCATCGAAGACTGCCTTTCACAGAGTTACTTCTCCTCCTTTCTTGAATCCTACTAATTGTTCCCTGTCTTATAAACTTTTTGTATTGATTTCTTCAACAGTAAATTGAAAGTTTTCTAACAAGACCTTTAATCAGTTGTTATTATAGGATTATAAGACCCTATCTATGGAGTCTGAGTCTGACAATCCCTGATTATACCCTGATGGTGAAGATCAAACTTGCTCCAAAGACTTTGACGTCCACGTACATCAGGAAGTAGTCTAACAATAAAGCCGCCCCCTTTTCCAACTACTGATTAGTTATCAATAATAAACAAAATGAGAAGGAATGTAGACAAAGGGTCCCAAAGGTGAAAATACCCTGATTCTAACTTGACTTGGAGCTCCTAGACTTGGAAATCCCTCTCCCCCCGTGACTCATCCTTAATGGACAAGCAATCTTTCAGAGGCAATGGGCAAGCAGTACTTTCAGCTACCCTGCACTTTCATACTGCCTCCCTGTGCATGCTCCAAAGACCCTATAAAAGTATGGCCCTTCACCCAGCCAACTGCTGTCTCTGTTTCTGCTCAGAAGCAGCTGCCACTCTGTGTTTCTCCCCAATAAATCTCTTGTGTGAGATTTGTTATGTGGTATAACTTTTTGGTATTCCTTGACTCCTAACTGTCAAGATGCCCTTGCACTGGAAAAATCCTTATACTCTTCACCTTATGGTCTCACTAAACTATACAGTCACCAATTTGTTTGACCTGGCAGCTCTTCGTAGCCAACCCTACAAATGCTGGGGCTAGAAGTGTACTCACCCATATCTGCTTTTAAGTGGAGGCTTGAGATTCCAATCCAGTTCTTACTCAGCCATATTTCCAGCTTCTAGGTCTTCTAAAACTATTTTCTGAGTCATGATTGCCCTGACTTTCCTTCTGCACTTACTGATAAGTGATGGATAAATCTGGAAGAGGGAGAAGAATGGCTTTAACTAAAGTAATGTAAATGTGTGCATAACATAATCCAACACTGGTAAGAAGATGGAATTTGGGGGTAATTTGATTTTAAACTAAGTGAACAAATTATCTCATGAAGTTTATTGACAGAAAATATCCACATTAAACATGATGTATAATTCTTTTATGGTATTGATGCAGTCTAGGGCAATGGTTCTCAACACTACTAATATTGGAACCTGTTAATATAGTTTCTCATGTTGCACTCACCCCAACCATGAAATCATTTAGTTCCTAATTGATAACTATAATTATACTAATGTTATGAATCATAATATAACTATCTGGTATACAGGATATCTCATACATGACCCACAAAGGATCACTACTCACAGGTTGAGAACCACTGCTCTAGGGGGCTTAATTGGGTTTATTTCTCTTCTAGTTGAATAATTAAAAGTCAAAGGAGTTCTCTCAAGTGTAACAGATAGCAGAGAAGTCTCAAATACTACAAACAGAATCAGCAGTCAAAGAAAGCATTTATTGAGTGTGAGGAAACATATATAGATGCAGCAGCAATACAGAGAAAAAGACCCTCTGCAAAGCAAAGGTGGGGGGGGCTCTGAGGCTCAAAATCAAATCTTTTTTTTTTTTTGAGAGTTTGGTGTTTTAAACATAAAGAAGTTCCCTTCCCTAATTTAGAATTGGTCAGCTTAAAGAAAGGATGTTTGATTGGGAGACAGCTGCTTTATAACATGTTTTGATGTGGTTTTAAACTTTCTAATCTAGTTCGGCAATGTGGGGTGAGGGGGGAACAGCTGGTGGAACACAAAAGTCAAAGCCTTTGTTTTAATGTACCAGGGTTTTTCTCATGCCTACAGGATAAGGAAGAAGCTGATTATCTCAGAAATTAGCCACCTTTATTATCTAGCCGCGGCCCATCCACAGTTTGGAGAAGCCCAGTGTGGGATAGTAGGTATACTAAGAGCCAATATGGAAGGAAGCCTGACACTTAAGGAGCCTCTGGTTCCCAGCAACTGATTATTTAGGGAGGTACCTGAAAATTTGGTCAGACTGGTGAACCTCTGAATGACCTCAGTTGTTGTCATTTCCTTGTTGTTATCTTGCTTTGTGTCCTGTCATGTGTTTTGCTTGTCTTTGTGCATTCCTTCTTGGGAAGGTCTACATGCTGGCTTCATTTTCACTCTCTCCATCTCTTGTGTGTTTCCGTGCCAGTCACTGGTGGACTTCTGAGCCAGACCAAACTCTAGCTGCCAGCACTCTCATGCCACAAGGCTGAGGCATTGTAGGCACCCATACACACACCTAGCAGGCCAACCTATGTACACCCTTGGTGAACCCTCCTTACCCAGATGCCAATTTACTGATGTGGCCTGCCATCTCTTAGCTTTCTGATAATTGGATTCAGTTTATCAGGGATTCAAATGTCCTTTGAGTGTAGGTAATATTGAAATATTGTTTTATGCTATTCTTCTCTATTGAAAAGCTGGCTTAGGAGTAGGAAAGTTTCTGTCCTATTGTTAGGAAAGAAACCTGACTTTGTGGCAGGAAAACAAACAAAAGCAAGGCAGAAAAGCTAAGAAAATCAAACTTTTTTTTTATTTGCCTAAAACTTTTGCTAAGATATAAAAGTTTTCTTTTTAAGACTATGAGTTTTCTGTACCTAAAGATGTATAAGTTTATTGGATATGGTTAAAAATCTATAGAATCTGTAACAAAAGTTGAATTGAAACTTATAACACAAGGCTAATAATTAGAAGGCCACATAGGTAATTTTAAAACAAAGACCTAATCCATCAATGTCTACAGTTCTGGGCAAATATTCAAATGTGCTAATCTTGCTTGTTAACCCCTATAGTAGTTCTACTTCTAACTAACTTATTTTTGTTAACTGCTATATGTCAACCCTAAACATTATTATTATGCTTAAATGCTCATCTTTAGAAGTCCTCAAGGATACATTGGAATACAGTGTAACTTCCAGCTAAATAAATTAGGGCCACAACTACTAAACAGCAGGAACTGGGGTATTTCTATCTTATGATGCAGTAAGACAATGGCCCTGTGAGACTCTCAACCCTCTTCTCAAAGGAATGAGAAGGAATTTCCTAGCAGGTGTTTTAAAAATCAAAAACCCCAAACTAGCTTTATTTTCCCAGAAAAGATAGTGCCCTCCACACTCGGGATATTCCAAAGCACAAGGACTCCTGGCCACCTGGTGGAGACTGATAAATATGTCCTGACTGAGGGACAGGGTGACCTTGCTCTGAAAATGAAGAACACGCTCACATAACAGGATGGGAAAGAGGAAAGATCTTGCACCCCTGCCAAACCCACCTGACAGCACTGAAGGGCTTGTAGGTTTTATCTTTAAAAAGCTAACCCAATGTCCTATATTTATGGCTAAAAACCAATTATGAGTGAGTACATCCTACGTTCATCTTTTTGGGTCTGGGTTACCTCACTCAGGATAGTGTTTTCTATTTCCATCCATTTGCATGCAAAATTCAAGAAGTCGTTGTTTTTTTTTTTTTTTAACCGCTGAGTAGTACTCTAATACGTATATATTCCACACTTTCTTCATCCATTCTTCTGTGGAAAGGCATCAAGATTGTTTCCAGATTCTGGCTATTACAAATAATGCTGCTATGAACATAGTTGAACAAATACTTTTGTAGTATGATAGGGCATCTCTTGGGTATATTCCTAAGAGTGGTATTGCTGGGTCCTGGGGCAGGTTGATCCCAAATTTCCTGAGAAAACACCACACTGGTTTCCAAAGTGATTGCACAAGTTTGCATTCCCACCAGCAATGGATGAGTGTACCCCTTACTCCACAACCTCTCCAGCAAAGGCTATCTTTGGTAAGATGGTATCGCAAAGTTGTTTTGATTTGCATTTCCCTGATCGCTGAGGAGGTTGAGCATGACCTATAATTCGCGATGCTAGAGAAGCTAAATAAGAAGGTGAACCCAAAGAAAACATACAGTTATCCTCCTGGATACTGGAAGTAGACAAGATTGCTGGGCAAAAAATTGGGAACTGGGAGGTGGGGTGGGATGGGGGAAAATGGAAGTTGGGGAGAGAAAAGTGAGGAGGGGAGGATGGGGAGAGCTTGGGGGACTGGGATGGTTGGGATAATGGAAGGATGGATATGGGAGCAGAGAAATATATTCCATAATTAAGGGAGCCATTTTAGGGTTGGCAAGAGCCTTGACTCTAGAGGGGTTCCCAGGGGTCCAGAGAGATGTACCCAACTAGGTCCTTGGGCAGCTGAGGAGAGAGGGACTGAAATGGTCCGATCCTATAACCATACTAATGAATGTCTTGCATATCACCATAGAACCTTCATCTGGCGATAGATGGAGATAAAGGCAGAGACCGACTGAGCTCCCAAGGTCCAAATGAGGAACAGAAGGAAGGAGAACATGAGCAAGGAAGTAAAGACCGCGAGGGGGGCACCCACCCACTGAGATGGTGGTGCTGATCTATTGGGAGGTCACCAAGGCCAGCTGGACTGGGACTGAATAAGCATGGGATAAAACCGGACTCTCTGAATATGGTGGACAATGAAGGCTGCTGAGAAGCCAAGGGCAATGGCACTGAGTTTTGACCCACTGCATGTACTGGCTTTGTGGGAGCCTAGCCAGTTTTGATGCTCACCTTCCTAGACCTGGATCGAGGGGGGAGGACCTTGGACTGCCCACAGGTCAGGGAACCCTGACTGCTCTTTGGACTGGAGAGGGAGGGGGAGGGGAGTGGGGCTTGGGGAGGGAAAGGGGAGGCGGGGAGGAGGCAGAAATTTTTAATAATAATAATAATAATAACCCAACAGAGGGACTCTAACTCCTCCCTACCTTGCTACAACTAGTGGGGCGAGTACTGGTGATAAGTTCCATTCTAGCTAGCTTGTATTGCGCTTACAGTAACAATAAACCTTGCTATTGCAGTCTGGACTTCTCGGTTTCTGGTGGTCTCTCTGGGAGTTGTGATCTAGGCACAACAACCTAAGTAGCCTGATAAACAGCCTATAGAATGACACTCCTTATTTAACATATAGTCAGGCTAACAGAGACTTATTCAAGAATGTATGTTTAACTTCCTTCTCTTTGCCAAATATGTTAAGCTTAGCTATCTTGATAAACTGATTCATACAAGAAACTGCATTAATCTGCAATCATGCACTATGTAAAGACCAGGAAAGTACTGTTTACTGTTTCCCTATGGCCTTTATTTAGGATTTAAAGTTTTGTTTTGATACTAAAAAGAAAAAGGTTCGATTCAGGAACCATAATTTTTTTAAGGCTAAACTTTAACTGTGATAAAACTGTAGAATTCTAATCTTATAAAACCTACCTACTCATTGTAAACTGTTAAAGAAAATTAAGACATGAAAAGTAATAGTCATCTTAGAAATGTTCAAATTCATTACAAATTTGACTAATTTACAGAGACAAGCTTTGCTTGGCCTCCTCTATGTTTTCAAGGTTAAACCTACAACAAATAACCAAAAATAAAGTTTGTTTAACAGGTATACTTGGTAGATAGCCCTCAAAACTTTTCAGGAATCTACTTAATGTGCCATTTAAAATGTTTAATGTAAAAAGCTTCCCATGACTGACAGAAATCTGATTGCAATAAAGTAGTCCTATACTAGCTCAGAATGGAGTATAATAAAGGGTTCTTCACTGAGGGGTAGACTCACAGATCAACAGTCCTCTGCACAAGTGGGGAACAGGAACTGAATCCAGCAGCCAAGAGAGGGTGTGCATGTTTCTACATCTAGTTTTATAGACCACATCCAAAGTGGTCCAGTATCTCTAAGGCCATTGGCTGAAGGAGTTCTAACAGCACCTCCTAAATAAGAGGGTTCCAAACCTAATACAAAACTATATACAATAAGAACAGATATCAAATACAAATATTAGTATTAAAATCAGCATAAACAATATTAAGTGAGAAACATATGCTAAATGTTTCAATAATTATCCTAAGAAGTCTATGCCTTGTATTAGAAATGGTTTGGCTAAGTCATTAGAGGAAACTAACTACGACTATCTAGTCTTCAACCCCATCGAATACCCGAGAAGGGAAATAATATTACTTGATTAAACAGGAAGTGCAGTCAAGAAGCTTCTAAAATGTGCAATAAATAACAGAGACAACTGGTTACCTGGGAAATCACCCAAAGTCTCTTTTGCAACATTGTAGCAACCAACTTTGGATAAGGCCTAGAGTAACTGACAGACCATTTTCAGAGGCAGGACATTTTTCAAAACCATCTTATCCTGTTTTGACATGGTTTGGCAGTCATGTATTCTTTTATCTTGTTTGTCCAGTTTGGACACCATGCATTTTGTCAGTGGTCAAGGCATGGGGAGTTCTTTGCCCAAAGGCCAATTTGACCAAGAAGAAACCAAACTCGATGTAGAGTGTCTTTGGTGCCCAACATTCTTTGGGGAAAAGATCAGTGATGCCAGGAGCAATTGTGTCTCATTTCAGCAGAACCCTATGTTATGTAAATGCCATATTCTAATGTTCTTGGAAGTGGTTGAAGATTACCTATCTATGCAGAATACAATCTCTATGCATTTAAAGAACCTGATTTGTTTAACTATAAGTATGCCAAAAAGAAGTATAAGTCTAATGACTATTAACCTAAAATTCTTAATACATATATAACTTAAAGAGGAAAGCTTCATATTAGAATATTAAACAACTGTGCAACAAATGAGGACAATGACCTCAAAATGTAAACAAACGTAAGTAAATTGATCAGAGGTAGAAATGTATAGTGCAATATGCTAAGCATATCCTAAAATTGTATTAATATACAAAATGTCTTAAGCAGAGGTGGAAACATGCATGCATACACTATGGCAAAATAACTTTGCATAGGTGTACAAATATTGTAAACATAAATAGACACATATTCAATATAAAAAATACAATTTGAATTTGTATAAATATATATGAATCTATACCAATGTAAATGGTTTATATATAATTGCTCACAACTATTCACTATGTTACTCACCATTATTATTAGTGTGAGTAAACTCACACTAATCTACCTATTACTTGATCCAATTTCCTTTTTTTTTTCCCAAAAGAGATCCTTGAGCCTATATAATTTCTACCCCAACCCCCAACCCTATACCAGTTATAATCAACCCCTAATTGATGTTCCTAACACTGAGGACAACTTTGCTGGGAGACAGTACATCATCTTCTAGAATTACTTCCAGCTCTCATGGGACAATATTCTTTCTATGGGATCCTGTAAAAACTAAAATAATAGCTAAGTTTGAAGATTACTGTCTGGTAATAGTCTCTGAGTAGTTGATAGGGTT
This sequence comes from Alexandromys fortis, assembly GCF_014885135.2. NCBI lineage: Eukaryota > Metazoa > Chordata > Mammalia > Rodentia > Cricetidae > Alexandromys > Alexandromys fortis. Next base: position 4,209,166 of record NW_026067934.1, on the reverse strand, counting down.
TTTCTGAAGTTCTTGTTTGAAGTCCTTGCTAGAATGTTGTAAGAAAGAGTACCATTTCAGGTAATCAAGTTGGAACCATCTTGAGCAGCTGGTACCCAAACTGGTCTTAAAGTAGCACTATCAGCATCATGATTTATATCAACCAGATGGAATCATTGTTGTGAGGCCTCATCTTATTTTTGGAAACTGCGAAGATTACTGCAAGAAAATATATTGTTCTTTGTGAAAAACTGAAACATTATTCAAATAAACATATATTCAACAAAATGTATGATAGAGAAAAAAATATTTGTGGTGGAGTCAAATCTTTTCTAAATTCTTTCTTCTTTCTGTCCCATACCAATGCCAGCTTTAATTTTTATGTATGTATGTGTGTATATTCATTTATGTATATATAAATATAAAATTTCATTATATGAATATTTATATCTACTTTATCTTTTATCATAACTAAGGAAAACTAGAACTATAAATTCTTCAACTCCATCAAAGACTCCAGAAGGATATAATATTACCTAAGTAAACAGGAAGTACTTTGTAAGCAACTTACAAATTCTAGAATCAACAGAGACATATTCCTGCCTGGACAGTCACCCAAAGATTTTCTGTACTATTGGGGTATCCAATCTTCAGCCCACAGGCCCATAGTATCCAGCAGACTTTTCCGCAAAGTAGAAAATTTCCAAGACAGTTCCACCTATATCGGTTTGTCAGTCACTTTTGTCTGTGCCCTGCAGAATGTCTAGCAGACTCTTTCATGAAGCAGGAACCCCAAAAGACTGTCTCACCTTTAGTAAAGTTTAGTAGTCATTTCTCCATGTCTAGTTCATCAAGCAATCTAGGCAAGAGCAGTTTCTTGTGCAAATGGCTAACCAACTCCATAAGGACCTCTTTGATGCCCTTCTTCCTTTTGAAGTAACTTAAGCTGCCAGGAGCAGATGTGTCTCATTGTCATGAAAAGTCCTAGTTATTAAAACATTTTAAATGCCATATTCTAAATGTCTCTGAAAGATTTGAAGAATACCTGTCTAACTGAAATATATCTCTATATATCTAGAAAATCTAACTAACGTGACTACAAGCCAGACTATTATAGATGAGTATCTATTAACTTATATTTCTTAATTACACATTAAATTTTAAATGAGCTACACAAACACAATAACTTAATCAAGATTAGAAATACATATACATATAACAAAATTGACCTTAAATTTGTATCAATAAACCAAAATTCATACTAATAGAAATTATTCATATCTATATCAGATTGCAATTCACTGTTGTAGTAGATCATGACCCAAGAGATTTATTGCTATATTACCCACATATGGCCTCAGCCTTTCTCTGTCTTTCTGGCTCCATGCATTCAACCCATCTCATGCTTTGTTTCACTTGAGATAGGATTCCAATTTTGAGGAATTGAACATCTGTCTCTTGAAGAGGCCAATTTGGATGCCAAGATTATGGAGTACTGATAGTCACATCCACACCCATGTCAAATAATCCCTCAATTACAATGATGGGGCAAAGCAGTTCTACCTGTCCCATGGTAATGCAAACCACTGGGAAAAAAAAAAAAAAACTACCCTATGCCTCACCTTCGGCTTAGGTCCTTATAAAAGTTATTAGGAACTAAGAAAATACCTCAAGGTATATAAGTACAAATTACTCTATGCGATTGTTATACAAAGATTTCAAAAGTTCCAAGTCTTTACATTAATCAATGGAGTTCTGATAAACTGGTAAAACGCTGACTACTATTATAGTCACAAGCCCAAGATTTTAAACTTCCTCTGTTTATCTTCTAAATATAGACTTAAAAGTGCTTGTTACCATGCTAAGAACATTTCCACCTAATATATACATCTAGCCCTCTGGATAGAGAAAAGGTTCATATTTTTTAGGCCAGGTGGTAATGGTACACACCTTTAATCTTAGCCCTTGGGAGGCAGAGGTAGGTGAATCTCTGTGAGTTTGAGACCAGCCTGGTCTGCAAGAGCTAGTTCCAGGGCAGGCTCCAATGTTACAGAGAAACCTTGTCTCATAAAAAGAAAAAGAAAGAAAAAGAAATAAAGAAAGAAAGAAAGAAAGAAAGAAAGAAAGAAAGAAAGAAAGAAGCATACTTTTTCATCCAAAGCTGTTCCATCTGTTGTAATTCAAAGGCATGAGTCTTCTCCAGCTAATTTACAACTGCTGTTAGTTGCTTTTCTACAATATGGATTTTAATACAAATTACAAGCAATGGCAATATAAACTTCAGGGAGTCAAAAAAATCACAAGACATTGATCTACCTCTCACAGGTTAAATAAATACTTATGTCCACGGATAACCTGTGCTTCTCTGCCTATTGCCTATTACTGAGGAAGAAGTTTCAAATATAAAAGTAGTTTAATTTCTGTCCCTCATCTGTATCTGACTTGTCAGAGTTCCACTCAACTGGTATACACCATCCAGAAATCAGCTGTGGACTACAAACTGCTCCAAAGGTGAGCTGCACCATACCAGCCTCAGGTAGAGCTACAAATCCAGAAAACCCTGAACTTGCTGAAAGCTGATATAAACCAGTACATCGATGTGATTGCTTCCTGTCTCCTCAGCTGTATCAGCAAACCAGATGCTTCTGATGAATACCCCATTGCTCTAGTGCTCTCCTGTCTGTTGGATAATATTCCAGTCTTCCTGGGTGCTGACTATGGCATCCTAGTTACAATAGAGAGTACAACCCCCCCCCCACTTTCTCAATAAAGAGCTGGAATATGAGGTACAAGGAAACTTCCTGGTAAATGTGTCAAAATGAACGCTATTGTCATACAAAGATTATATGGCCTTAAAATATTTATTCTATTTATGCTAACCAAACAGGTATAATTTATAAATGAGCAATAAATCTTTTGACACATTACCAATTTTGTTTCCTCCAAGATAAAGAATGCTAAGACCCTATTAAGAATTTGACATGGACACATAATGAAGAACCAGCCTGCCTCTATCTTAGACTTCAAAACCACCTTATTAGTAAATACAAATGAGATTCATTACTGTTTATGACTAAACTTTTGTTTTTCAAGGACTGGGCTGTGCCCCACCTTAATTACAAATAGTTCTGTACTGCCTATTTCAGTGATAGAAAACATATCTTGTTTCAAAAAGTTAATAACCATTTTTCCAATCTTAACTTTGTTTCAAAAGGGTTGTTATGGCTGTCTTGTTATGATTACCCATTGTTCTGACCATCTTGTAACCACGTTTTATTTCATGAGGTTGCTGTGACTAGCTTGTCATAGTTATGTTCTAGTCTTGTAACCCTGCCTGTTTTGCCTGCATAATCTCCCATTTGGAAAATTTTGAACCCTAAACTATAACAACCTGTCTTATACCCATTCAATGCTGACCCCTCAAACCCTGCTTTATGGAGAGGCAGCCTATATACACAAATAAAACAGCTTGCTTTAATTGATTGTTTGCTTTAATTAACGTGGCCATGATAATTTGGGTTCATGGTCTTTCTCTTCCCATATTTGGGATTAACAGGGCTAATGCACATTTGTGCATGTCTACCCAGAAAATTACAAAACACATAGGAATAAAGAAAAAGAAGAAAATCTAACAAAAACAGACCGTAATTTTGAGTCTAAATCCACTTAACAGCACTTCTTTTCTCAATATTCAGGGTTTGAAAAATCCCCTGAAGAAGCCCCGAGTAACCAAACCTTAAAATCCATACCAGGGCCATGAACATTTGCAAGCCACAGGCTGATGTGGGAGGTCATTTGTCAATCTGTTGTTTCATTGGTTAATCAATAAAGAAAACTGCTTGGCCTGATAGGTCAGAAAATTAGGTAGGTGGAGTAGACAGAACAGAATGCTGGGAAGAAGAGAAGTTATGCAGACACCATGCTGCTCCTCTCCAGGGCAGAGGCGATGAAGCTCCAGCCCCAGATGGACATATACTAGAATCCTTTTCTGGTAAGCCACCACTCTGTGGTGCTACACAGATTATTAGAAATGGGTTAGTCAAGATGTGAGAGTTAGCCATGAAGAGGCTGAAACCAACGGGCCAGGCAGTGTTTAAAAGAATACAATTTGTGTGTTGTTATTCCGGGTGTAAAGCTAACCATGCAGGAGTCGGGCAGGAGGAAAACCAGGCCTGCCCACAACTCCTTCTACAACAAGCCCACAAAATCACGAATTAATCACAAATATCTGCCTGCCTGTGGGAACTGCAGCCCTGAGTTGATATCCCTGTCCCCATTTGAGGTGCTTATCTGCAAGGGAAACCTAATAAATTCCCTCTGCTCCTGGAACAGGGAAGGAAGGAATTTTGAGTGCATGGTGACCATTCCTTGATCCCTGACAGGGTCAGGCTACAGTCCCTTCGCAGCCCCCTCCTCATTTGGTGCCATGGATAAAAGCCAGCCCAGCAAGAGAATAAAGGGAGAAGCTGTTCCACCTCAACCTCGTGCTCTGTGTATTCATTCAACCTGGACACCCTCCACTGAGACTCTTGGTTCCAGCCCGGGCAGGCGCGGCATCTGGAGGTACAGTGGACTGGGTCGTCCCGTAGGCTCGCCAGGACACACTGGGGAATTGTATAAAAAAATTAATTAATTAAGAAATATGGGAAATATTACGAGTAAATCGGAGTTAAAATTTCAGTTAAAGCGATTATTGAAAGAGCAGGGAACAGCTGTAAAAACTAAGACTTTAGAAGATTTTCTTAAAACTATAGAGACGTGGAGTCCCTGGTTCGTCACCAGTGGAGCCCTCAATATTTCTGAGTGGGAACAGGTCCGCGGGGATCTTCAGAAAACGTTGAGAGAGGAGGTACCTGAGGTCTTGCCAATGGCCACATTCTCCCTTTGGAGACTGATCAAGGACGCTTTGCTTACAGAGAAAGTCCGGGTTAAGCAGGCTTTGGAAGCAACAAAAGAGGTGTTATCTGAGATTCAAGACCGTGAGACTAAGGCTTCCCTTTGTTCTGATATTGCCTCTGACACGGAGGCTGAACCACTCTCTCAGCCTGCTAAGGGGAAGCCCAGTAAGGTAGAGGAGAGAAAGATTAAAAGAAAGAGAAAACCTCCAGACAGGGGGGAGGGAAGTGAATCCCGGGACAGAGTTTCCTCTCAGAGTTTAGGAGCTCGTCCCAACCAAATTTCTTCAGCGCAAACACGCCTCTACCCTTCTTTGTCTGATTTTGAAGAGAGCTTGGGGGAATCAACAGGTTCAGAAGAAGAAGTTTTAGAGGGAAAAATCGCAGCGCTGCAGCAGGAATTACGCTGGGCCCGTTTACAAGAAAAGACAAAAGGGACCTCTGGGGAACAGGACAAGCCTCCTCCTTATCCTCTTTCTGACTCAGTTCAGGACCTCTCCGGCCCCTCCCACTTGGTTGGGCTCTGAGGAGGCTCTGCTAGGAGGAGGCTCCCCACAGAGGTGTTAAATGCTGCCCAGTGATTGCCCCTGTTATAAAAATTCTGACCCTAACAATCCAGGACAGGCCTACCAGTCCTTCAGTTTGTCAAATATATGTTGTAGCTTGTTTGAATTCACTTAGGCTTAAGTTTTCCTCCTTCCATAGTGTCCTTTATATACTTCTGGCAGCACCAACAAAAGAGAAAACCTGTTTACTAAGGTTTGCAGAGTTACAGACCCATCTAGAGGGACATGGGTTCATTTTGGCCCCAGAGAAGGTGCAGATGCAGCCCCCTATTCCTCTGGGCTTTTAAATCCAATCCATTGGGCTCCAGCCTCTGAGGCTGCAGCTGGATTGCTCCCATTTGCGGACCCTCCATGACTGGCAGAGACCGTTGGGAGATGTTCAGTGGATCCGTTCCTCCCTTTCCATTTCTACGGGAACTCTTAAGCCCGTGTATGACGTGCTGCCTGGGGACCCTTCCCCCGCCTCCCCCAGGATCATAAATCCAGCGGCAAAAGAAGCCCTGTATTCCTTGCTTAATGCTCTTGAGCACATCTCTGCCGCCTCGATTATGGCCACCCTTTTTATTTCATGGTCTTTTCTTCACAATTTTCTCTTACTGGTGTTTTTGTGGCAAGAGGGACCCCATTTATTGGCTGCAGTTCCCGCACCTGCCTCCACCCATATGTGCTGGGATCAAAGGTGTACACCAATATGCCTGGCCCAATACATGCATTTTGAAGTCAACTTCTGCACATGGCAGGTACAAGTATGTATTTCCCTAGCAAAAGTGAAAGGGGGCATAGGTGCCTAGACTGCTTCACTTATGGTAGAAAATGTCTTTAAGATGTTAAGAAACTACGTCATTTTTCCCAAGTCAGTCAACACAGGACCATAAGGAGACACGCAGATCTTTCTGAAAATAAACTCAGGTACGTTAGAGATACGTGGGAGTGAGTTCAAAACTTATTTCATTAGATAATTGAGTGAATTTGAGGCATCGAAATTCCTAAGTCACAAAGGCATAAAAACCTGCAGGGGATGCTGCAGGCATCCCATTGTAAATGCTACATGCCCCTGTCATGGGCACCAGAACTTCATGACTCACAGCTGCGCTCATTTGCAGCTCTTTACTTGAGGGCTTTCTCTTGACCTCAGAGCCCATGAGTGGGGATGCAAAGCTACAGGAAGTACTTTGGAGTTAATTATCACTCCAAATTCTTTCCCGTCTAGTAGCTGTTCACCAAAGACGAATAGGAATTAATGGATACTTCATACCCCATGCACACATATGGGCAGCACTCACTGGGCTTAGCAAGTTGAAAAGGAAAGGAAAGGAAGGAAGAAGCCATGAATCTGGGAGTGGAGGATGTTTAAAGTGATAGAGGGAAAGCAGGCAGGAAATTGAATGGGATATATGATCATCTTTCTTATACAGAAGTATATATGAAATTGTCAAAAATAAAGACATTTTTAAAAAGTGAATTAGTGGGTAAGCAATTTTCCTGGCCTTTCCAAAGAATTGGAGGGGGGGTGCTTGTTTGACTTTTCTTCTTGCCAGTCTTCTCCATAATAGTAACTTAATAAAAAGAATCAGTCTAAATGGGCATCATTAATTTCATTAGGTCATTTCTACAGGTTATCTTCAAGTACTCCTTGGGAGAGCCTTCCAGCTCTTTAAAGAGCATTCTGATATGGAGAAAGCTTATTGGATAATGGAAGAAAAGGGTAGTTATGATATTCACTCATCAGCTTTCTGCTACTGTGACAAAATACTGAAGATGACCAACTTATTAGAAGGAAAGGCCTTATTTTGGTTTGCAGCTGCAGTCCGTAATTACTTAGTACTCCTGTTTTGGACCTGTGGTGATCCATTACGTCATGACAAAAACAAGAGATGGGGAAAGTCACTCTTCGTGGCAGCTGGAGACATGAAAGCAAGAGAGAAAGAAATGAAGAATTGAGCTCTCGAATCTCTTTCAAAACACCATCAAGAATCCAACTCCCTTCTCTGAGGTCCCACCTCTAGGAAGTTCTACCATCTTCTCAAGTGACTAGAGCCTGGGACAAAGCCTTTAACACGTGCACTGGGGACACACACATTATCCAAACTCTACCACAATGAACTTCTGGAAACAACACAAAGCACTCAAGTGCACACTGGAGAATCCAGAACAGACCAGTAGGCCAAGAATCAAACTTAATCCTCAGCTTTTAAAATCAGGCTTCCAGCAATCTAGAAGCAGTGAGAACTGATGTTCAAGGTAGGCAAAGAGTAAATGACCCCCACACTCTTTCTTTGGGAGTTTAGTGCTCTTGCAATGGCCAATTACATACTTGATAACTTGAATGGGAGGGTAGGAAGTTATTCCAGTAACTTTTTAGAAAGCAAAGTGGGATACCCAATGAACCAAAAAAGCAATTCTCTTCCAATTCAAAAGTAACCTTCACAAGGAATTTTAAATAACTATAATGATAATCTTGAAATTAAAATAAGTAAAATACCTTAGTTTTGGCAGTGGTGACTTGAACCTTCAGTCCTAGCACTGGGAGGCATAGAAGTGAGGTGGGGAGAGGCAGGCAGACCTCTGTGAATTCAAGGACAATTTTGTATAGAGTTCCAGGACAGCCAGGACTACACAGAGAAAGCCTGCTTTGAAAAAACAATAAGTAAATAATCATGTTATGGCTACTTTATTTTTTTAATGGTACTGACTAACAAATACCATTACCAATTAAGCTAATTTTTTTCTTAACGAAAGTCACAGACAGACTAGAAGGAATATATTGAATTTTATTTTATTTTTTTTAGAATTATTGGGTAAACACTGAGAATACAACAGGTCATTTCTACTGAAAGCCTTGTCAACTTTATAAGTGTTAGTCTAGCCAGTTCATAGTATTGTGGACAACCTGATATTCCTGAAACACAGTGTTGGCAGTTCAGATGAAATAACAGTATATTTTTGTTTAGGTGTAGCTGTTCTACATACTCTAAGCTGTTATAACAATGCCCCATCTCTACCAAATATATAGTCATAATTATCATCCTGATATTCTCAAATGCCCCTGGGAAGCAGAACTGCCTGCTGCTGAAAAGTAGTAAGTGGAGATGAATTGTCTGTCATTTCCATTTTCATTGTGTTATGGGGTGCCCATCAGAAAGGATTATTCAGATACAGTTTATATCCAACTGAAAGTCTTTATTCCAGTCAACTGGGACTATGCTCAGGTATTTGGGACCCAAGTGAATCCCTGAGCATTTAGAACAAGGGGCTTTTAAAGAAAAAAAAAAAAATCTTATCTTGTTTGTCAGATGCGGGGGAGGCTTTGCATAAGCAAGCAGTTTAATAGAAGCTAAAGTAAGCAGTTAGGTGGAGGGGGAGGTTTGCACAAGCAGGCAGTTTAACCAAAGCAAGCAACATTAGCTGGGGCATCTTGACCTCAACTTCCTAGTTTAGAGCTAGGTAATTTTCCATGGAATTTTTCATCAAGGGGGTTAGATTCTAGTCAACTGTAAAATGGCCTCAGTAAGAATACAAAGTGGACGAACGTCTGCACTGTTTTGCCCTGTCATAGTGGATCATGTATATTTGCTAATCATGGGTATCTAAGCATTCAGTTGTTGGGCCAAAATTATCTCAGGACCTGTAACTTAAGGCATTTAGGACGGAGAAAAGTCTGGCTCGAGTTTGAGGGAGAGTCAAAGCTACCGAGGATGAGACAGCAAAATCTAGGTAGAAGCCCCTCCAGCCAGAGGGAGGGCTTGGCTGTCTCTCATTGGCTGGAGTTTCCCCCACATCACACCATGTCACTTAATCTAGATAAACTGAATTCCTGCTTTGACTTGACTCCCTATTGTGCCTGATTGTCCTGTGTTGTGGGGCTGTGAAATGGGTAGATAGTGCACTCACCTTTACCTAGAGAAGAAGGCTAAGGAGGCCTGGCTGGCATTCAATGAAAAAATACTAAATATATGAATTTATTAAAACTATCAGTATTTAAAATTAATATAAAATTTGAAGCTAAAATACTTCTGACCCCTATATTCAAATAATGAATTCCATAAGCATGAGCTAAAAGAATCTTTTTTTTTTTTTGTACACACACAATAAAGCACACAGGGTTTCTTTTGGTCAGAATTTAGTTGGATGTATGTATTTTATACAAAATTATAAACATTTAAGAAACAATAAGGATTTCTTAGTTGCTTCTAGCTCTTTGTATAAGGTTTAGGCTTCCTGAGCTCTCTGTCCCTCTCTAACTTTTCACATATGCCTATCACACACACACATTCATATACATAATCATATACATATTATGCATGTATCAATATGTATGTAACAATAACTAATGAAAAAAGGCCATGGATTTGAGGAAAGAGCAAGGAGATGTATAAGGGGGCTTTAGATGGAGAAAGGGAAGAGGAGATTATGTAATTATATGATGTGGGATTCCCCTCTATATGCTGTGAATATGTCTCATTACCATTGGTTAATTAAGAAACTGCTTTGGGCCTATGGAAGGGCAGAATAGAGCCTGGCAGGAATTCCAAGCAGAGATAGAGGAGAAAAGAAGGATGAATCAGAGAGATGTCATGTAGCGGCCAAAGGAGACAGATGCCTGGTAACCTTACTGGTAAACCACAAACCACATAGTAAAACACAAAATAATAGGAATGGGTTAATTTAAGATGTAAGAGTTAGTTAATAAGAAGCCTAAGCTAATAGGCTGAGCAGTGTTTTAATTAATACAGTTTCTCTGTGATTATTTTGGGTCTGGATGGTTGGGAACAAACAAGCAGCCTCTGCCTACAACTATATTAATCTCAAAAATAGAAGATAGAATTAAAAACAGTAAGGAAACTTTACATGTTATTTTTAAGAGAAAGATGTTTTAATTAAGAAAAGTAAGAAATGCATCATAACTGACTGATTGAGTATTGTGATCATTCTGCTCCCATTGTGGAAGAGCAAAGTGTTGAAGAGAAGGTTCCTAAAAGGATGAGAAGTCTGCAAGACTGGCAGGGTGGCTCAGCCAGTGCAAGCACCCATTTGCCAAGCCTGATGTGCTTAATTCAGACTTCAGAAAGGTATCTCCTGTGTGTCCCACCCAATGCACGCACAAAGAGAAATGTGTTTATTAAGAAAATCGTATTACATTTATTTATATTGTGTGGTTGTACGTGTGTGTCATGTGTTTGTGTGTCACGTGGTTATGGGTGGTGTGTGTGTGTGTGTGTGTGTGTATTGGAAGTGTCATGGCATGGCCTGAATGTGGAGGTAAGAGGACAGCTTCTATGATGTGGAAATGGGGCAGGAGGGGGTTTGGTTTCTCTCCTACCGTATAGGTCCTGGAGATAGAACTCAGGTTTTCAGGCTTGGAAGCAAGTGTTTTTACCCTCTAAGTCATTTTATTAATTGTAAAAATGTGATTTGCAATAACTTAAAGAATACACTGAGTCTAGACTGCTTATAGCTTTAGTAAAAAGGAAACTAATAACGTTAAGTTTGTGGGAAGGGAGGCCCAAGCAGGACTGAGTGAAGGCGGATAGAACTGGGAAGGCTACATGTGTGAAAGAGGGTTATTCTCTGTGCTTGGCACACTGTCACACAAAGCTGTCCATAAGCAGCCATAATTATTCCTCAGTGAAATGCGCAGGATTGCAAAGAAATGGTCCTTCTTGTAGCCATGGTCAGACAATGAATGCTTGGTCTGAGGTACAATAGAACTGTCTTTTTTGGGAAAAATATTAATATATGCCTTAAAACAGTTCTAATCTTAGATCAACAATTTTATGAAAGCCACATTGCCTGTGTGCTCTACCTGTTAAAAAGGTAAACAATAAAGCTAGGCAGTGATGCCACACTCTTAAACCCTAGCATGCAGAAGACAGAGTGAGGTGGATCTCTGTGAGCTGGAAGCTTGTCTGAGTCTACCAAGGGAGTTCCAGGACAGCCAGAGCTATTACACAGAGAAACCTTGTTTAGAGTGGGGTAGAGGGGAGGGGGATAGATGGTGATACTTTTTTTGTGACCCAACAAGTAAAACTCACCTGACAGTGAGTATGGAGCTAGCCACACTAGTTAGCCATGGAGGCCAGGCAGTGGTGGTGCACACCTTTAATTCCAGCACTCAGGAGTCAGAGACAGATGGATCTCTGTGAATCCAAGGCCAGCCTGGGATACACAAGATTGATCAACTAAAAAAGAAAAACAGAGCCAGGCAGTGATGCCCCACACTTTTAATCCAAGGACTCGGGGGTCACACACCTTTCTTTAATCCCAGCACTAGGAAGGTGGAAAGAAAGTGATATGGTTGGGCAGAGAGAGGAATGTAAGGCAGGTGGAGACGGGAGCTCAAGGCTTTCAGTCTGAGGTCTTAGAGAGACAGGATACTACATTCAATCTGAGGATTTCCTAAAGTAGAGAAGCTCTGCTTCTCTGATCTTTCAGCTTTCACCCTCTAACATCTGACTCAGGGTTTTTATTATTAAGACCAATTAGAAATTGCACTACAGAGATAAACAAGTTTTTATTTTTCTTTTACTCAAATACTCTATAAAACTAAAACATTTAAATTCATTTTTTAACCTTCAAATCCTGTAGGTTTTCAGATCTCCTCACCTGCAAACTGACTAAAGTTTGTATGTTTCTACAGCTAGTAATTTTTAAACTGAACTTTAGACCCAAACCTATTTTAAATTTTGTGTTTGTGAAAATTTTCTGCTGGAGTTGCTTTTTTTTAAAATGTAAAGAGTATTATTGTAAATAGTAATAATGTAAACTCTTGCAAACCAGAAGTGCTCAACCAGGCTTTCTTCTGAACAATGTTACATCGATACTGTTCTTCAATATCCCATCTTCCCCAAAGGGTTTTTGTGTACTGTTGAGCAAGGTTAGCTCAGTGGAGGAAGCCCTTACCATTTCCTTCTTCAGGGATATTCTGATAGAGACATCTGAAGTCTCTTGAATGCTCATGTTCCTCACCATAAGTAGATATATTGTTTGGAGACACAACATTCAGTGCAAGAATATTTAACACAAGCACAGAAAGCACCTATGGAAGTTGATCTAGAACAACTCAGTTTCCTTGAAGAAAGAAAATGTATCAGAAAGAAATCCAGGACCCCTCATTCTTCAAATCTTCAGAACAGTTGTTTCCTCCTGTATTCTTCAATATAACCAGCTATTTGGTGATCTCCTAAGTGCTTTTCATAGTCTATTTCCCATTTTCAAATATCAGTGGCCTTCAGGTGTTAAAAGATAGATGCCTTATTTGGATAGGAGCTTGCTACATTGTGGGTATTTGTAGTCCATCTTCAATGCGCTAAAAATAAATGCTTCAGTCCTTGGGAGAATTGATTTTTAAATGAATATGGATTTTCTCTTAAAGTTGGATATAGATGGAATGAGGGCATATACTAGTGTTCAGTAAAAATGTGGAGAGCCAATTTGTAAATAATTTCTACAGAAGTTCTATGACTGAATATCTAGTTATTGAGAATACTTCCTGTACACAATAGAATGGTATTATCCCTGAGTGCTAGGTTCTCCACAGGTCAAGAATCTAAGAATACTTGGTTTGTATACTGGGTAGCTTTTATTGTCAACTTGATACAACCTAGTATCATTTGGAATGAGGGGCTCAATAAACAATAATCTAGATTAAGCTGGTGTGTGACCTAATCTGTAGGGGACTGTCTTGACTGGTCATTAATATAGGACATTGCAGCCCATTGTGGGTGACACTATTCTCTTGTCAGGACATCTTGAACAGTGTTTAAGAAGAGAAAGCTAGCTAAGAGCAAGAAACCAAATTAAAAAAATCTACATACGTGTATTTCTCATTGCTCCTAATTATGCATTTTATGTGACTAGTTACCTGAATTTTTGCCTTGACTTTTCCTAAATGATAGGCTGTAACCTGAAATGGAATCCCCAGTAAGCCCTTTCCTCTCCATATTGCTTTTGTAAAATTATTTTATCACAGCAATTCAAATGAATGCAGACCAGTCAGTGGACTGCTTATAGTATTTATATAGCCAAAACCTTTAAAATGCCCTACAGTTTCTAAAGCAAGCTAAATTATATAGTCTTTAATTTAATCATTACAGAAATATGAGTTGTTTCTCCTACATATCTCAAATTCATGGAATGACACATGACTCTGTAAGAATATAGTCATAGCTACTGGGGTATGTAGCATTACTGTTGAAATTCAGTGCTATGAAAATGAAAAATGTTTATATTGTTGGGAAGTTTTGTTTAAAAAAAAATTCAAGGTTCTTTAAACAATTACCAGCTATAGGATTCAAAGTTAGTGATGGATGAAATGGTTGCCACAGAGACTGGTTTTATAAAAAATAAGCATGAGAGAAAATATATGTCTATTCATCTGTATGTCAGAATTTGCTAAAGTTTTTCCCTTTTTTTCTTTTGTGAGTTTTTCAAATAACAATCTTAGCACACGATTTTGTGTTTTCTCAAAGCCTTGCTTCCTATAAAATAATGCTGTAGTATCATTTTTTTGTGTACTTACTTACTAGATACAGGAGTTCATATAATCATTACCACTTTACAATGCTGATATTGTTCTTAGTACAGATTAGAAGAGAGGAAATTATAGGTAATCAGAGATTCTGTAGCTAATTACAGGTGTAATTAACTTTAATTCTATTGCAGCTTACGTAGAGGGTGTATTTATGATATAAGCATATATTTATATTGTTCTCAGCTAGTTCTGTATGTTTCCAGGCAAATGACACAGAGTACCTGCATCTTAGCATATAAAGACAGGAGCTTAATGTGCAATAAAACACAGAAAGGGCTGAGTCATCACCTCTCCCTAGGGGCTGAAGAGAATACTCTCTTTCAAATGCACTCTTCTTCCTCACAGCTCAATTTAGAAGCAAAATGGAGCCGCATGCAAGTTTGAAAATCAATAAGCCACAGTTGTATTAAGAAATAGTTTATTAACAAAACAGTAAATTCCACTTGCTTAGCATTTCCAATAATGGATAAATTGGCCTTGCAACAGAAAAACAAAACAAAACAAATCCCTCAGATACCCAGTCACTCAAAGAAGTAGAAGGGCATGATTAAAGTGGCCTTTCCTTGACATCTTAGGGACGTACCACCTCACACATTAGTGTAGTCATCGTTTTTTGTTTTTTGTTTTTTTTTTTTAAAGGCAACACATTACATGGATAAAAAAGAAGCATACTCAATCAGAAAAATTACAATCGAGAGATGTAATCAGTTTATGCCAGGTAGTGCGGAATCCTCTGTGAGTTACCAATGACACGCGGACCCTGATATGTTTAATAGAAAGATACTTGGATTTTATTCAAGTCTGTTTCCTTAGAAGACTCGTGATCCTATCCTGTCCTTCTCCATTCATGGGGGAAAACCTGCTGGATTTTGTGTAAGTCAGTAAAATTAAATATAGTTTCTATCAATGTGTGAAATTTTAAAATTTATGATGGGAGGAAACACTGAAATCAATGACGAACAGCAAGCCTCCCAGACAGATGATTTGAAAACACTGCAATTCAATTTATTTTTCCATCATCTTTTAGGATCTTTTCAAATGAAACTAGTTTGAGTTAAATAGATACAATGGAAAAGCAATATTATATATATATATTTTAAGCTGTAAATTAGTGATTTTATGTTCCTTTTTATTTCTCTGGCTTTCCCTGAGTAAGACTGGATGAAAGGGTAAGGGGAAAAGACTTGCGAGTTCTTTTAACCTGGCAAATTAAAAGTATATGAAGACATGAACAGAAGTAATAGATAATAAATTTTTGTTTTATACCATCTGTTTTCCACATGATGGAAAGCCTTCAAGACTTCTTACACAATTAGTTGGCAGCTGTAGTTCCTTGTAATTTGCTATGATATATACATATTTTTAAGGTACTGTTATGTCTGAAATCCAGGCCACTTCTTGGCATATTTTTCATTAACTATCACAAAAAGTGTTTTGCATTTTTTGCCTTGCTGATTAAAGCTGATTATAATGGTATCCTTCTTATTTATGAAACGTAGTATCATTCTTTTAGGAGATGTTTATGTCATGTAACCAATTTTTGCAGAAGCATCACCCTGCAGCCTTGGAATTATTCTCTCACATTGATAATTTATTGCTATGAACATCATTGAAAGAATATGCAAAACAAGTGTATGACCTATACTTTACTACTACACAATGTATGTTAAACTAAAACTATATTTAATGGTAAAGATGTAAAACCATAAAAGTTAAAATTTAGTCAGTAATCAACAGATATAGAATGATTTTAATGGGTAGTAATACAGAATCAAAATTGAGAATACTTTTTTAGTTGAGAAGATGCTTACTTTCCATAAAGCTTGATCACGCACATCACTTTCAGAGACTATACCAAATTTTATGGGAAACAAAGTTTTCCGTTGCAGCAGCCAGAATTCACCGATGTTGTTTCCGTAACTTGCCTGTAGAGTGATGCGTATTTATGCAGCAGTGTGTGGTGATAGTCTATTTCCTAAAACAGGGTTCCATTTTACTATGGTCTGAAAACTTGAGGTTTCCTAGAGTCAGGATCTCAGTGAAGCAAATCACTCATTTGTCACAATACCTTGGCACAACTGTCTTCTGTAGTTCTCAGCTCGTCAGTATTTGTGTGTTCTGTTGTTCCATCATATCTGATGGCTGCATGGATGTATGTGTGTGTCTGTGTGTCTGTGTATGTTGAACATATATAGAAATATGAGTATTTGGGGGAGAGAAAGGATTATATGATACGTAGGTATATATTTTACCTTCTAATTCACACCTTTCATACAAATACTAAAACTTAATAATGCAACAGAATGAAGGCTATACATGTAAGAAAAGAAGTAGCTGAGTCTCTTTATATACATTCATACATATCTTTCTTAGAATAAACACTACACTGTAATTTTTGTTTAAAAAAGTAAGTAATTGTGGCAATTTATAACAGTGGCAAAAAAAAATTGGTCTGAAATAATTGTTGCTCTGATGTCATTAAAACTGCCTATACTTAGCAACACTTATAACATTGAATTTACCAAAAATGGCTGAAGAGCAGAGATATAGTTTGCATTTTCTATACAACAGGCTATAAAACGTCACTTATCACAGTCCAGAAAGCACACAGAGATGGGTTTTATATAAACATATGTAATAACATAGTAAGCGTGCATGAAAATTCCCAATGATTGCATCTATGCCCTCTCGTTTTGTTTAGTGTGAAAACGTGCCTTATATTTCCCATTTTTTTTTAAATAAGGCCTCCATACTTTTATTTTATATTCTCTCACAAACAGAAGGGGCTTTTTGAATGCCTTCCTACACAAGTCTTCAAAAAAACCAGCACTTTGTCTCGAGTGCAGGTTCCAACCCCTGCTCCATCGCACCAGACGGCCAGCTCCTCATGATCTGCAGATGGTCCCACAAACGGACGTTCTCCTCTGGCACTCCGACCCACTGACTTCTCAGGAAAGCGCTAGCACTTTGGCTGAATCCAGGATCATAGGTAGCTTCTTTGTGTATGTGTGTTTTGTGTTGGTTTTGTGTTGTGCCTCGATGTAATACTCCTTTGCTATATGAATGCGTGCGGTCCTCACCGTCTTTTAGAATGTTCCAGCAACATAAAGACAGGCAGAGTAAATGAAAACACTGCGGATGTTAGGGAATTTATTGGCCCCTGTGTTTTTGTTGTTTGTTTTAGAATTTTTTTCCTTCCTTTCTTCTCTCTCATTTTTTTTTGTTTTTATTTTTTGAGAAACAAGAGCATAAGATACTTGTTTGCTTGTTCTTTTTTTAAAAAGAGTTTTCCCTCCTGATTGCATTCCCTGTCTTCTTTTGTATGTGCTTCGTAAAAAGGAAAGTAAATAAGTTTATATTATGTCTCAGATAAAATGAAGACTATTTCTATACAAGTGTCTTTTTCGAATCTTGGGATCAGACATAATACTCCTTATCCTTGTTTTTCTTGTTTTTATTGGCGCTTTTGGCGCTGCTGGGCTGTTTCTCCTTGACCACAGCCCCATTGGACTGTGCTGAGTTACTGATGTAGTTTCGACTCTCATCCACGTGGTATGACCCTTCATCCCGGTTTCGGTACTTGTACATGGCGTAGAGGAGGATGAGGATGCACAGGGCGGCAGCGGCGACGATCCCCACCACCATGCCAGTGGTACTGCTGGACTCCCGAATCACCTCTGCGGAGCCTGGGTATGGTTCGCGACCACCCACTCGGGTGGGATTGGCTGTAGGAAACAGGAAAAGAACAAAGTGATTATTGATTTTCCTGGATGCCAGCAAATGTGTTAACTTAAGCACCTGATGCTTTGGGAAAAGTGTTACATCACTAAATAAGGCTTTCTCCTGCCGGCAAGTCCACTGTAATCTGGAGATTCAGAGTTCAAAAGGAGACAGTTGCTGCCATTAATCTTTCTATTCTTTTGGAAAATAAATTTTGCCAATGCCACAGCTCCAGAAAGATCTGTAGGATCACCTTTTCATAAGGTGAGATACCATAAACTCAACATGTCCGACAGATTGAGAACAGCTCCCCCTGTATGTTGGAGGAAGTCATCCTGAGAATCAAACAGATGGGGCTTGCAGATAGCTAGACAAGGGTTGTCTTCAGAATTCATCCCACCTTCTGATGTCCACAGTACCAAACAACAAACTAATCCAGACATTTTGAACAGTCCATCTGTGTGTTTCTTAAAATTTATTTTTAATTGCGCCTGTGTTTATCTATGTGTGGGTAGGCACAAGTGAATGCTGGTGACCATAGAAGTCAGAAGCACTGGGTCCTGTGGAGGTGAGGTTTGAAGGAAGCTGTGTGAGAATCACCTGACCAGAGTGCTAGGAACCAAACTCGGATCCTTTACAAAAACAGAACGTGCTCTTAAGCATGGAGGCATTTTTTAAGTTCTCATTACCTGCATCATAAGTGTAATTTATGTTATATGATTGTGAATGAAAACGCAACTCTTTTCATTTTGAGTTAGAAATTCATTGATCTAATAAGTGCTGCTATGTATACAATGATCAGTGATTGTCATGCTAAAGTTGAATTGTGTGGTAGTACATGCCTGTAATAAATACCCGCACTTAGGAAGTTTGGAGAAGAATCCAGGAATGTACTCTTTCTCCATTTAACATATCTTCTAGATTTGTTTTGAGATGAAATTAAGAATGTAATGAATGGTAATAAAAGAGACACCACTAAACATTTGCCTGGTGTGACAGCTACAAAACCCTCACCCAAACTTCCCTAAGGTAGAAGCCAAGTCCTCTCTTGGGCACAAGAATGGAATACAGGATGTCTAACATCTTCTCCAGGCCCTAGGTAGCCACTGCGGATGCCCACGAACCTCAACGAGAACCCATGGGATGCACTGTAGGTAAGGTTAGGAGAACAATGGCAGCTTTCTGCTTTCTACCTTCGAAGGCTGGAAGCTATGGCAAACCAAAACAGACAAAAAACTACCTTGAACCTGGACCATTTTCTCTATTGCTTTTTTACTTTTTGTTTTCTTTCTTTCAATCTTCACCATTGTTTGCCTTATCTTTCAGGGGAAAAAATAAATCACTTTTCTGTCATAGTGGGTTAAAAATGTCATAACTTCCAGAAGTATGCACACTTGACACATCTCAAGATCCCATAGATGTATCAGATGTATTTACACACATGCATATTTGACTGTGCACGTTTGTGCAAAGGTATCTGTTAATTGCTCAGAAACATTTACCAAAGCTCATAGTCCCATACTGCTTGGCAAGCCCACTTTAAAGGTGGGCAAGGATTCTTGGCAGAAGACATGGACTAAGTCTGAGAGCCTGAGTTCAGTCTCCAGACCACACATGAGAAGAGGAGGAAACTCATTCTCACAAGTTGTCCTCTGACCTCCATAAATTCACTGTCACTTGCATGAGCTTCATACACACACACACACACACACACACACACACACACACACACACACAAATAAAAAATTTAAAAAGAGAAATTCCATTTTTCAAACATCATGAAGATTTCATTTGCATAAATACAAGTTTTGGGCTGTTAGTTTCTTTTTCTTCATCAGACGAATCCTCATTAACTCAGTGCTTCATAGAACCTTGGTTCTCCATCTCCAGCAGCAAGGAGCAACATTCTGCATCTACAGAATGGAGCAGGTGAGACCCTTCCGTGCTGATTCTGTCCCCTCTTGTTTTACAAAAGGACTTGTAATGCTGTCTAAAATGCCTCAGTGTTGTTTCTGTGGCCAAGGTGGAGAGGAACAAAGACGATAATCCACAGTATTTGATTACAGGAAATTAATTTCCCCTCAAAAGCCTGCTGCAGCAACTCTGTCAGCTCCAGGCAAACCAAAGGCAGCACTTGCTCTTTAAATACAGTCATCTTTGCTAAAGTGTGCCAATTAGCTCAGCTGCGAACTTTCCCTAAATGACAAGTTTCTGTGTGTGCCTTTGGCACAGCATTCTTTTATCAGGGTGTCTCAAGAGCTGAAAAGGCAATTGTATTTGAATGTTACCTAAATCATTTTTTTCCTGCACCTGATGATGGAATGCTGAAAAACATTTCCACAATAACCTAACTTTTTCCAAAGGAAATGAGGGGATAATGAGCTAGAATCCTAATCATTTCGTTTATGAAATTACAACTTGGGGCCTCTAATGTAATTTAAGGTTTAAACTCACTGTGGTACAATGCATGCATGTGTGTATACACAATTAGGAACTAGTGTTAGATATTTTAATACTAGAAAATTAGCCTCATTTTTTTCTTGACTATATTTGATAGGTTTTAAACAGCTGTTCAGATAGAGCTCAGAATGGATATGTGCTCACTCTAGAAGGAGATCACAAAGACAAACGCCAACTCGGAATTTTCTGTGTAAGTGGTTGAGAGGAGTCACCTATTTAAGACACGTGCTTTCCTATTCTGCAACACCAGCCAAAATGCTCAAGTCACATGACAGCTAAAAATACCTCTGCCTAACCCACTTGAAGAGACTCTAAATATCATTTTTTTATTCTTTTTTTTTTCTTTTTTTCTTCTTTTTTATTGAGAATAAAAAAAAAGTTTCCGCCGCCTCCCAGCTTCCCATTTCCCCCCCCCCCCCCCCCCCCCCCCCCCCCCCCCCCCCCCCCCCCCCCCCCCCCCCCCCCCCCCCCCCCCCCCCCCCCCCCCCCCCCCCCCCCC
>NW_026067934.1:4134308-4188183 GCF_014885135.2 Alexandromys fortis | reverse complement strand
AACCCAGACCCAAAAAGATGAACATGGGATGTACTCACTCATAATTGGTTTCTAGCCATAAATAAAGGTCACGGAGTGTATACCTGGTGAACCTAAAGAAGCTAAATAAGAAGGTGAACCCAAGGAAAATCATATAGTTATCCTCTTGGCTAAGGGAAGTAGATAAAATTGCTGGGGAGATAATTGGGATCTTGGGGGTGGGGTGGGTTGGGGATAAGGGGGGACGGGGAGAGAAAAGTGAGAAGGGGAGGATTGGGGGAACTTGGGGAAACAGGAAGATTGGGATAAAGGAAGGTTGGATAGGGAAGCAGGGAAGCACATATCTTAGTTAAGGAAGCCACCTTAGGGTTGGCAAGAGACTTGAACCTAGAGTGGCTCCCAGGAGCCCAAGGCGATGTCCCAAGTTAGTCCCTTGGGAAGCTGAGGATAGGGAACCTGAATTGACCCTATCCTATAGCAATACTGATAAATATCATATTTTTAAAATAACATGAAACATTCTCCAGAAAATTAAAATCAAAACCCAATGAGAAAACATCTTATCATGCCCCTGACATTAACATTTTAACACCCACTAATAAAGGTATTGCTATATATCTGCTTAGACTGTACAGCTGTTTTTATGTCTACTTGATTAAACAATTACATCTATTTATGTTTCAAATCCGAAGGATAAAGATTATTTCCTTTAATATTTGTTATAATGTCAAAGGTATTTATACTAATGAGACATCTCTCCCCAGATAATTTTAAATATATATGTGAATTAACAATATGGTCACTGATGTTTTTCAGACACTTACTGAAAAAAATTCTGAATACATTTCATATTAATTTGAATGTAGAAAATTTATAATTTATAGTAAGACTAAATATCATCTTACATAATGAATTCCAAAAATACATGAAGTAGAAGGGCAGCCATATTTTAATTACTTGTGACAAACAGTGTAAGAAAAGGATTTTATCAGAGAAATGTATAATTAATTCAAACATTTCATGACTTAAAGAATTTTGCATTTTTCATGCTTTATAATATAAAATATAAAATTTCTAATAATTCTAATGATAGAACACACTTTTTCTGAGCCATTGGAAAAGCTTTTAAGTGAACTGGAATTCACTTGCATCCATTCTCCTTTTCCTTGTTACAGAATGTAACAGAAATATTTTTAAAAGAATAAGGGACAAAGAATAGTGGAGGAAGAATAACATACAAGTGAGCTTTTAGTCTAGAATGGCCAAAAACTGGTTCTGGTGGGAAAACAAATACAGATTGCTAAGCCGGTTCATCACAGTGAGTCTCGGGGCACAGGAGGTCTGTGTCATTGGTAAACTCCAGGAGACTCATGGTAATTCCCTAAAGCAGCCCCCAAATAGAAGCAATGAGGAATGATTAGAAATGAAAACATTTTAACCTTGAGTGGCCATATATATTTCATTTAAAGGATAGGGTCAGCTACGGGGCGGGAATGAATAGGTGGATCTTCTAAGTATTTAAGCCACTTATCTTGACTAATAAAAAACAATCATGAACAACATGAATGTAAGAAAACAGAATACCAATACATTATTATATTGCCCTAATTTCCCCATGCACTTGCCACTTTTTTTCACTTTATAGAAACAACATGTAGAATCATGTCATTACCTCACAGAGTCAGCTGGAGCTGAGTGGAAAAGGCCGCATCTACACATGAGGACAGAGGTAATGCCCATTTTCATAGTCACACAAAGGCATTGGACTTTGGTTAGCAATTTACTATAAATGATTCTGAGGCTACTGATGGCACTGGCAAGAATGACAAGTGTTTTAACCGGGTCGGGAGCTCACAGTCATTTCTTCTCTCTGTATTCACTACCCATACTTAGTCAAAGCTGTGAAAAAAAATGAGAGCCACCTTAAAGGACAAAGAGAAGGTGGGTTTAAATTCTGTTCTCCTCCCTTCCTTTCTCCTCTCTCCTCTCTCCTCTTCTCCCTTCTTCTCTCTCTCTCTCTATTGTCCCCCATTATGCCAATATCTAGAAATTTTTGACATGGTCTGTTTTGTCTAGCAGATTGATGAAGAATCTTGGATGCTAGATCCGTGAACCTTCTCAAGTCTTTCATAGTCGAATTAATATTGTAGCAACTTTGATGAGCGTAGACCTTCCAATGTTAGGAGGGCTAACATATTTCTCTACCAAATTGTCAGCCAAGTCAGAGGATGAGTCACTGTACCAATAAAAAATCCCAACAACATATTCCAGTGTCTTGTTATGTCAAAAGAATGTCAGTATCTGCCAATCTGCATAAGAAAATTTTAAATTATTTTTTTTTAAAAAATTGGAATTTATATGCCGGGCAGTGGTGGCACATGCCTTTAATTCCAGCACTCGGGAGGCAAGGCAGGTAGTTCTCTGTGAGTTCAAGGCTAGTCTGGTGTACAAGAGCTAGTTCCAGGATAGGCTCCAAATCTACAGAGAAGCCTTGTCTCGAAAATAAATAAATAAATAAATAAATAAATAAATAAATAAATACTTTTCCTCATTCATATAAATTATCACAGATTTTGGCCCTCATTGAAGAAGCTTCTTTTTCCATGTTTATTATTTTATATTTATATTTTGTTTTTAATTGTATGTAGTACATGCAAGTGAGTGATATACTCATGCAGACTAGAGAGGGTGTTAAGACCCCAGGAGCTGTAGTTACAGGTTGTTGTAACACACCTAACCTAGGTGACTGCAACTGAACTCAGGTCTTCCAAAAGAGCAGTATATGTACTCCTAACCTCTGAGCTTACCACCATTATTTTATTTTTCAATAACAATATTTACGAGTTAAAATGTGACTTGGTTGAGTGCTTGCTTGACATATATGAAGCCCCAGATTCAATCTTTAGCAACTCATTAGATCAAATGTGATATGCATATGGATTATCCCAGCCTATAAGATGTGGATGTAGGAAAATCAAATATTTAGTGTTAGCTTTGGCAACAAGTATATATTTTGAGGAAAATTTGGGGAACTTTAAATTGCCTCAAAAACAAAAAAAGAAAGAAAGGAATTAAGAAAGAAAGGAAGGAAGGAGGGAAAAAAGAAAAAAAGGAAGAAAGAGAGAAAGAGAGAGAGAGAGAGAGAGAGAGAGATTTTGATTGCTGTATTTCCAATCTCAAAAAGAGTAACCAAGATGCCAAACATTTCCCATTATAACCTAACAATTCTGGAACATTCATTTACTTTCAAAACTATGTCTTTTAAAAATGTTTACTTTATAACAGAATAATCTTGCAAAACAATTGTGAATTTCTTGCTTTCAACTTTTGTATTCTCAAGTGTAACTAGGCATAGACATGCAAGGGAACCCGCAGCCTTTGGTAAAAGCTCCATGCCTTAATGAGACGCTCATGTTATGTTCTGTTGCCTCTTATAGAAGAATATAATGAGGTGTTTTGGTTCCATTTTTATTTGTTTGTTTTCACTATATAGCTCTTGCTGGCCTGGAACTTGCAATGTAGATCAGGCTGGGCATAAATCCACAGAGACCGTTGGCTTCCATAGCGCAGCAATTCAAAATATAAACCACCATGCCAGGATAGAATGTTTTTGAGAATATAAATCAGTATCATTTGCTTCAGAAAGCATATAATTTACCTGTAAATAAGCTTAAAAAGTCAAATTTTAAACTGTGAATGTAAAACACAAAGAACATTCTGGTGAAGGATTCTTTCACGTTTAAACATTTTAGACAATTAAGAATATTTTACCTTGTGCTTTCAACGCAGCAATTTAGCAATCAATTCTGCCCTTGCTTAGCACCTTGCTTAATAATACAAGAACCCAAAGAGACAGAGCACTGAACTGCGCTGATTTCACCAGCTTCATTTCCCCAGTGAGGAAGTATTCCCCAGACATAGCAGCAAATTCAAAGATAATTCCAGTTGTTTTGTTTTGTTTGGTTCTTGGGAGGCAGAGGCAGGTGGATCTCTGTGAGTTCGAGACCAGCCTGGTCTACAAGAGGAAAAGTATGCCGAAGGCAACTGGATACTTCATCACTGTATATATGTATGACATTCTCAAAGAATAGATTGAAACAAAATAAAACTGGAAAGCCTGAAAAGTTCAATGGTAGTGTATAAGTTGTCTACCCATGAGGTCTTGGGTTCGTCCACAGCAACAGCAGAATTAATAAAATAAAATAATAAAATAACTGACCTTTATGCTTTAAAAAATTTTAAACATCTAGATGAGAAATGCTATTTAAGGTTGCAATCCATAAAGCCTAGACTGAGGGTTTCTTTGGTCATGGACAGGGCCACTTTATAGTTCCAATCATAAGTTTGTCAAGGCAGGGGCATACCATCACCTGCTCTCTTTATCACTCAACCGCCATTTCTATGAAAGCATTTTGCACACTTGAATGAGCAGTTCCTCCACTGTAATCTGATTATATTTATGTTGTTTCCAAAATTCTCTTTCAGGGTAAGATTGTAGTTTCCAGGTAGTTTCCCAGGCTGGTTTTATTTCCCAATATACAGTACTAATGTGTAGCTTCGTCACCAAGCATGACCCTGTCACATCTAGGATGAAGCATAAGCAGCGCCACACAAAGATGGCCATGAAAATTCAGCATTTGAGCTTTACGGAAGATAGCTATAAGGAATTTCCAGTCTTAAGAAATAATGATAAATAGTAAAACATACCAATGATAAAAAATAGAATGCGAGCTATATATTTCAGAAGTGGAAGGACACATATAGATCCATAAAACACCAGACTGTTCTACATGTATCAAGCTGTTAACCAGAGTTATGGGATGGATATATCTCTTCCGATAATCCTGTTAAAACATGTTGGCAAGACGTATACATTAGATTTTTTTTTCAAAGTATTTTTTCACAGTCCTCCTGGTTTTATCATGGATCTAACTTAAAGTAATTACATTCAGATTTATATCTCTGCCCCATCTAGAAAAAAAAAAAACACTTCCCTAAAATAATCTTGCTGGAACAGATCTTCATGCCTTATCTTATATATGGATGTTATTATAATTTGAGGCAAGCCTTGAAAATGGTTTCAGATTTATGGGGAAGATTTGACTTTTCCCACACCCAGTTTCATTAATACTGTGAAAAGAAAATTGGAACCATAGGCTCCTGGGGTGTTTGCCAATTGAGACTAGTACGTTTCTTTTTTTTTTCTCTCCAATGTCTAACAACAACAAAAAAGCTATTTTTTTTCTCATTTTTGTCCTTCGCTATAACATAGGCCAAAATAAGCCGCTATGATGTGATCACTCTGAAGAAGCCATGCTTAAACAACACATCTGCAGGATGAAAGGCACAGTGATGTTCATGGCGTGTTTGAACTTGAACCTTTGCTGGGGTTTTGTGAAAAATAATAGCCGTTCTGCATTTCAAATCCCTCTTGCTTGCCTGTCTGCCAGCTCTGACTATTCCTTCCTTCTGCAGTTCACTCCTGAAGGCAAACGGGGGTTTGAGAAAGTGAATGCTGCGGGACCTCAATGCTTCCCCAGTGAGGTAGAGATCCAGTAAGAGTGAGGAACCAATACAATACTGGATCTGATTGACTATGGGATATCAGGTACTTTTTTCTCTGCTCCTTCCCTAACTGTCAAAGGCTGTATTTAAAGGAAGGTTCAGGGGCCACCATTCTGAGACCAACAGGATTATTGTCCTCTCTTGAAACCCAGGTTGTATACGCATGAGAATGCTAGATACAGCGCTCAATGTATGATAGTCACCTGGAAAGTAAAGTGCATCCCTCAAGTGGCTTCTTATGAAGAAAAGAGGTCAGTGGGAGACTCTATCCTTTATGACTTTTTTTTTTTACATTTCAGATGAATAAACACAGAAACACACCTTTCCCCTCTTATCTAAGGGAGGCCATGGTATCAAAACATTTACAGACTGCTATATTGTAAACTATATGCCATTGTTTCATCATCTGCTTATAGAATTTTCATGTTAATTTAATCCATTTAGTTTTATAGAAACTCAAAAGCATCATGGTGTGTACTAAAGAACAAGTGAATCTAGTGTCTCCTAGTCTAGTTTCTCCTGGTCCTTAGTGGTTCACTCACAGCCACCTACTCATATTGGCCATTTATTCATTATTGAGACAGGAACAGCCATAGCATTACTTCTGTTCCCAAATCCCCACATGCAAAAGAAAGTTTAACCTTCCTAATTGTTCATGGGACTGGTTGGGATAGTAGGTAAGTAATCATACTTGATGTATCTCCTCATAGGCTTGATATATGCTAAGGCAAATATATACACATTGAACATTCTAAATAACATATACCTGAAAAGCTGGGAGAATTGTGGTGGAAGAAAACCCTAGTACCTTGCAGGAATGGGGCAGAAGTTTCTGAGTCATGAGAAGGGGTAACATGTTCCCTTAATCTCAGCACCTGGAAAACATACAGGCAGCTCTCTGCTGGTTGGAGGCCAGGCAGGTCTCTGCTGTTTGGAGGCCAGCCTGAGCTGTACAGCAAGTTCCACAGCAGACATAATGAGACTCTGTCTCAGAAAGGAAGGAAAAAAAAAATAGGCCAGGAAAGAGAAAACAAACAAACAAACAACAACAACAACAACAAAAACAGCCAGAGGCATCTACTAATAAAAAGCACATTGGGGCTGCAGAGGCCATTCAGTGGTTAAGAGCACAGGTGCATGTGCTACTCTTGTGGCTTACCAAGTGCCTCTAACTCCAGCTTTAGGGGATTCTATATCCTTTCTGGCATCTGTGGTACCTGCGCTCTTGTGCTCATACCCAAGCCCCAGACACATAAATACATATAATTAAATAAATAGTTCTGAGGTAGCCACAGCACAGGCAGCATAATTTGGAGGAAGGGAAAGGTTTGCTATTTCGAGAATGAATTGACTAAGAGACTGGAGAATAGTGAGTTTGGAAAACTTAGACACTACTGAAAGTGGTCATAAAGCTTGTCATATCCAGGGTGGACAGTGGAATGAACCATGTACTCCTTGAGTAACCTGACAGGCACACTGGCACGTGAGAGAGAAAGAGAAGAGAGTGGGCGCCCTATGACAGTGTGAGAGTGAATACTTCTAAAATACAAAGGAACATGCACCGATCGATGAAAAACAAACAAACCATTAGGAGAATAGGAAGAGTACACACAGGAGATGACAGGAGCTCAGTGGTGCTGACAATTATTGGACTTTCCCAACTGTTATAGGAAGCAATCCAGGGACATTTATGAAATTTAAAATAAATAAATAGTCTCAGGCATGTATCGCTTGGGGTAGTGCAGACTCCACCGCGTGATGGAATTTTACGGAAATATTACATTTCTGGTAGATTGCATTCCATTTCAGACTAGATTATATGGTCTTTGATGATAGCTTCCTGTGACTCTATTTCTTAGCAATTTCTTTATCTTCCAACTTCTAATGAAGATTGAGCACACCTGCTGAGAAGGATGTATGTTTCCAAATTGATTATGGGAAGAAATTGATGGGAGGTGGTCAGGAAGGACTGAGGAAGAAGCAATGCTACCATTATGCAAGTGTGATTCATTTCAAAGTTTTGAGGGAAGCTGTTAAACAAGTGGGCAAAACATTGACATTGATGTTGTAGATGCCTGTATTATTCTGAGGGGATCTCATTATAAGTGTGTGTGTGTGTGTGTGTGTGTGTGTACCAGCACATGTGTGAAAATATGTATGCATACATGGATGAGAGACAGGCTTAGACTAACCTAACTCACTACATAGTTCAGGATGTCCTTTAAGTCATAATCCTGCCTCAATCTCCTTAGTACTGGGATTACAAGGACTGAATGCTTTTGAGTAAGACTTATGTTTAGGAATTGCAAGATGGCTCATTGGGTAATTGCCAACTGTGTAAGAATGATAATCTGAGTTTAATCCCTAGAAGCCATGAACTGAATTAAAGGGAAAGAAAGAATTGAGTTCATAAGGCTGTCCTTTGACTTCCATATGTGTGCTGTGGCATGCACACAACAACACATACGTTTATGCACACATGCACACAAATTCAATATTAGTAAACAAAGCTTTTTAGGAAGTCATATTTTTACCTCTACAAATTCATAACCTCCCATTTTCCATACTACCTAACAAGAAGAGGAAAACTGGAAGAATTGGGATCAATATGCATTAAGGCAAACATCACACTATCTTTTCTATACTCTCTAATAACACATTGCTTACTTAGTCTCAGTGTCTGAAGTCACTCGGTTAGTCAAAGTCTGCCAAGTTAGCAGTGTTCATTTCATCATTTGGGGTCCTTGTTTACTGCCTCAGCAAGTAACAGTAATTCAGAGGGCTATGAATAAAGAGCTGATAACTAACCATGAGTCCTGTTTATCAATTCGGCAGAGCAGTTGTGGAAGTTTTGAGTCCTTCTCAGTCCTGTTGCTGCTTGGATGAAAGCTCTAAAGCAGACCCTCCCCAAATAAACTCCTTCAACTGCTGGGCAGGGAAAAGGTCACACAAACAGTAGTGGAGCACGTCAGTTTCCAAGCCCAGCAGCCTGGATTGCCATCAAAATGGGTTACATTTCAAAAGCAAAGTAAGGGGGCCTGTGTATTGAAACATAGAAGATTGTCTTTCTCACTAAGTTCTTCTTTCTTTCTTTATAACAAAGTAGTTTCTCTACCTATGACACCCAGAAAGGCATGGATCAGGAAAGCATTGTGAGTCTCACACAACACCAAGGGATCATCCCAAGGCCTGGAGTCAGGAGTGTGTGCAGAACCTGGTTATAGGTAGATGGGGCAACACGATTCCAGCTAGAGCATGAAGCACTGTGCATGCCAGCACACATGCATGGATACGAGTATCGTGACCTCTCTGTGCATGCAAGCACACACGCATGGATGCGGATATTGTGACCTCTCTCAGAGCCCTGACCAAAGTTGATAGCTGACTTTTTGTTTCACACAATTGAAAACTCCATGGACTATTTCCCCAAATGTCAGATATGCTTTATATAAATAGGTAATGTTAGCAAAAGCCTCTGAACTTCTTCTCAAACAGTATCCTTAGTAGATATTTCTGATGCTACGTAATTATTAACTGATGCTCAGTGCAGATCCAATGATGCTTGATTCACTGTAAAATTCGAATTTATTTTCCTATTTTACTAAGCAAACAACTATTGCCTTTCCTAGTTATTGCTAACGAGGCTCTCTGCTGTGTTCTATGTACGTATTATCGGATTTATTCCCCACAAGCCATAGCTCTGTGGCTATGGGTATTAAAGGGAAAGAAACAGTTTCAAAAAGCTTAGGTAATTTAGACTTCCTGAGCCTAAATCTGTGATTATTACTCTTTCTTCTGTTTAATGCATCTACACTCATGATTGCAGAGTAATCTGTTGTCATTTTCTACTTGAGCACTGCGTTACCTGTAACAGCGCAGAACAGCAGGCACCTGCCCTAAGTGGCTGTGTGTTTTCATCTCTCCCAGTCACATTCCTCTTCACCTCTTGTAATCTAGCTATTGTTTGCCGCTGCAATTCTGCATCTCTACCAAATCGCCCATATACAATGCAGAGTGAGCAAGATAATACTGGATTAAGCATTAATTTCTAATAAAGCAGTGGTGAGCAGCTCATTACCCCTGTCTAACACTTCTTTCTCAGAATGTGATGGTGACACTTGAATTTTATGTCATCAAGGGTCATTTTGAGGTTCAAAGCAGACAGGACAGCCATTGATCAGCTGCTGTGAAATGACCAAAGGTCTTGATACAAGCATGATGAACTAATTATTTTCTCCATGTCTAAATTACAAAAGCAATTGATCCAGTAGCTGTCCCAACAATTAGACAATCTGTAGTATAGACCATCTTCCATGGCTCATTTGGCTGAATCAGGGATGACCAGAAACATTGTCTCTGAGGGGCAGTTGTGTTTGAACACGTCTCTTTCAAGAAGAGAGGCCTTGTAAAGTCAGGTGACAAAAACGGTCGGTCATCTATATCATAGCCATGTTGTTTGGATCATTAACTGTGCCAAAGCTCGTGGAGAGTTTCTGTTTATCTGAGAACCTCCTATCTTTAATGGATCAGTGCTCTCTGGCTGCTATTGTTGGAGTGAATTACATTTCTCCGCCTTCCCAATTTCTATTATGATAGTTTATGTTTTTAGGTATCATGAAAGCAATCATCTAAGACTATTCTTTGGTAGTAGCTGATGTGCTTTATTCTCTTAGAACTCTTTCGATTAGGCTTCAGAGTTTCTTTTAGAAACTTACTCTTCTTTCCCCTCCTCTGAAATTCTACTATGTGATCTGGGTGAAATCTAGGCAGGAGTTGCTGCTGTGACTGTGTTCTGAGTCTGAGGTGCCCTACATCCTGCCTGGGGTGTCAGCAGAGCATCCTTCGAAGCCCCAGACTTTCTGATAGTGAGATAGAGAGCAGGTCTCCTGGTTTAGAATGAGGTCCGTTCACCTTGGGGGAGCATCTTTATATATCCTGGTAATGAGCTAATGTCGTCTCAGATTTCTCTGTCTACTGCTAGACTTCAGAAGCACTTTCCAGAAACCATATGCTAAAGTGCCAGCTGCTAATGTTTCCTTTAGGTTGGGGCAGTGGATTTGTTCCTGCTGAATTTATGATTTACGTCTTCTTTCTAGTACTAATAATAGATATTTTTCTATCAAGGTTTGTGCGTAGTAGGCTATACTGAGTCCTCCATAGTCTTGGTCTTACTGTTATCAGCACGTTAATGTTATTATATTTAATAATATATTTTGAAGGTGCTAGAAGTCAGGTGCACAGGTTCAATGATCTGATTTTGATTGCACATAAGAGGGATGAAATTGGGCTTGAACTCAGATACCCAGACTTCCCAAGTTCACTCAATAAAGCAAAAGGTTTTAGTATTTCCAGATGTAATCAATTCATATTTGTCTTTCTTCTTTTAAAGGAACAAACAAAAAGTTTATTATTATTTTTGAATGTGTTTAATTGTTGTACTGATATCTTTAACACATTTTTTTTTAACTTGGACAATTTATTAAGGCCTTTCTTGTTTTGTTACCACTTCCAGGCTCAGGCCTGTGTGATTGTGTGATTGAGTGATTGAGTGTGGTTGAGTGAGGATCTAATGAGGATGGTAGTGACCGCTTTACCTTGTCAGTGTGTGGAGATGAGACCTGAGAGCTGCTGCCAAATGTAACATTTGCTGCTCTTTGGAACCTATGAGCTGATGACAGGGAAGCATATTGACTCTTCACGGAGGCATCACACCCCGTGGAGTGGAATTCCGAATATAACAAAATACCCCTCGTAGCATCTGAGGACATGGAATTAGTAAGATACCAAGAAAACACCACAGGAAACCAACTTTGTTATCAAAACAGGGATTTGTCACCAATTACAATAGAACACAGCTTCATTCTTTCAAGGCTTTCCATTTTCACGAGAGATAGACTATATTGTTCTGAATACATTTCATT
The DNA here is from genome assembly GCF_014885135.2 of Alexandromys fortis. Classification (NCBI taxonomy): domain Eukaryota; kingdom Metazoa; phylum Chordata; class Mammalia; order Rodentia; family Cricetidae; genus Alexandromys; species Alexandromys fortis. The sequence goes on along the minus strand of NW_026067934.1, from coordinate 4,176,718 downwards.
TCTCCTTTCATGGTTGGTGAATTTTTAGAGTATGGGACACATGGCATGTCTCCTTTCAAAGAACAATGGGACATGTGCTGAACTTCAGAAAGACTTTATGGCATTTTAGATTTTTTAATAAAGTCAAGATAGGAAAGTTGATCACGGACATATATAGGCTCCTTAAAAAGTATTCTGTGGCCCTTAATGGATGGGTCTTGTTTCGTATAGTAAGACTCTGTTTCAGCATATATTGTTTGCATAATATATATTCAGATATAGTGTGTGTGTATATATTTTCAAATTTAACCAAATGTGGCAAGATAGTGCCTATGTTAATTATACAAGCAGCCAATTATCTTTTCGTTGAGACTTTTCTCTTTTGACAATGGCTCATATAATACTCGTTGGCTTGACTTTGTTATGTAATTGAGGTTGATCTTGACTGTCAGATTCCCCTGCCTCTACCTCCTGAGTGCTAGGGTCAGAGATGTGAACTACCATAGCGTGATAGCACATCTTTGCACTGTTAGGAGTTGAACCCAGGGCCTCATGCTAAGTAAGTACTCTTGTCAACTGAGCTATATTTTCAACCCCAGATGAAACATTTTAATAGAGTCCATTTTCTCTAATATGAAAAGGACTGTGCCCTTTCTCTTCAGATGCAATCTGTACAGCAGATTCAGGAGTCTCTCTGTGGAGCAGAATAAGGCATTTGCTTACAACCGGATACCTCTTATTACTCTTGTATTCATCACAGTTACTCATTAAACTCCAAGTACGTGTCTGAAACCTACCGGGGCAATGTGTGTTATCAACCTCACAACAATGCTCTTCATCTCATTCACTCATACAGATTGAGAAAGTGGGCATTAAAAATACCGAACAACCTTCACCAAGGTAGGAAGGGTGCATGTCAACAGAGCTCTGCTTGTTTCCAAAGTCCGGATCCTAGCGTGTCCTTATAACTAAAACATCCCGTTTCATATCACAAACTTTAAAAATGCTGTTTAAGTACTTAATACAATATAGCCAAAATCCATCTGTGTCATTATAGTTAAATACAAAATCCAAACATTACAGAAAGATTAATAAAGGTTCATGTTGGGGACTAAGAGAACAAACCAAAGACCTTTTTGAATTTTGTTTACCCCCTGCCCCAGCCCCTGGTCTCCCAGTGTTAGTGCAGCTGTCATCTCCTAGCCTAAAGACTGGAATCTGTTTCCTGGTGGAAAACATGTCACTGTCTCTTCCATTAAGAATTCATCCAGTTGGGTAGGGCTATACCTAGCCATGGGACCATCCACTGCCATATTGCCTGCCACGATAAAGAAATGGGAGGAATATTTGTCTTTCGAATGACATTATATACTTTTCCTTCCCAGAATTCCATTTCTGTCCTCAGATAAGCCACTGTTTGGTTGGAGGCTTCACCCCAGCCCCTGGCATCCATTCTAAAATGTTTGAGTGGAACTTTTCATTCCAGGCCCCTTTCCCTGGGTGTTGCCGAAGTCCAGACTCCACCTCCGAAAAAATCTGCCAATTGGTAACCCCTCCCCAGGGAGAGTCAAGACCCCTTCCACAGGGTACTTAAACTGCCCCTCCAGAGCCCCAACCTGTGGTCGGCCTGGTTCTCATTTCCTCTCTCTGTGTTTTCTAGGAGGGCCACCCGGGAGCACCGGCATCCATTAAACTTTGGCTTTTTCTAATTTAGTTTGATTTGGTCTGATTTGCATTACTGGATTGGCAGAGAGGTTTATCAGGAAGAAAAATCTTCACAGCCACCTCTGGAGCTGCTGTTGTGTGGGGTGATTTAAGCTTACCGGCTTTTCTTAAGCCCCCTTCTTTTCTGACTCCTTCAGATGTTGGCAGAACTTACTTAGGTTTTGCATGGTACTTTTGGTATTTGGGAGTTTCTCTTCTTTTCTCTGAAGCTCCACCAACCACTCCAAGCCCTTCTTTCCTTGTGGCTGACGGAAATTCAGTTTCTTCTTCCTCATCTCTGTCTCCCTCTTTCAGGAACCTTGCCTGTCCTTGGCTTCTTTTTTCAACTCTAATAAAATTATCCCTGAGGGTGGTTCTTCTACGAATGTGACAGAGAACCTGAGAGGGGACTCTAATTTCTCTGGTAACATGTCTATCGCAAATTGGTGCTGCCAAACCCGAACAATTTAACTGAAGCTTTCTAACATTGCTTTTCATGGAACACTTGTAATTCTAAATACTTTTTGTCTGGTTGCTTGATATGTAAATATTTTTAAAGCTTCTCTCCAGTTTTAAGCCCCTTCTCTTTAACTGAAAGACTGAGAACCATCCCTTTGTAATGTCAGCATCAAGGCAGATAATGCCCTCATTCTCCAGTTTTCTCCTGGGAAGGGAGGAGCCAGCCCCATGCTTTTAGGCTTTAACCTTGCTGAGGAGAAAACAGTCATCCTTTTTTTTTAAAAATATCTTCTCTTAAAAACTCTGCCTTCTTGCCCCACCCCATGATTTCTAACCCCATTCTCTTGCAACAGTAATTTGAAATAAGTTTTCTTTGCAGTTTAGCTTTCTTCAATGTAAATTTTCGTTCCAGCTGGTAAGTTTAGAAAAGTAAGGATGCTAGAAGGTGGGGATGTAGCTCAGGGGTAGAGCAGTTGCCAATGTCAGAGGGCTGCAGTCTGGTCCCCACCAGGGAAGGAAGGAAGAGTAGGAAAAGCAGGAGGACTGGAGGGGAAAAGGAAGGGGAAAGGGAAGGAGATTAAGAACGACATACGTGTCTTTCCTCTTTTTTGACCATATTCTATAAACTTTATCCTAGTATTCTAGAGAATTAAATTTATATATGGCACAAAACCCAAGAAAGTCAAGCAAGCAAACCAACAATGAAGTCCCAAGCCAGAATACTGTATGCTGATAGCATTCATCCAACTTCAGCCACCTACGTACAAGGTGACGGGGCCTCCATGCAGACCAAGCCCCGGGGAACTGAGGAGATGCTCTTCCCCAAAATGGAACATTCATTATGTTATCTTTCTGACTGTAGCTCTGAATCCTCCATTTCAAGAGCGTTGTGTTGGCTATTAGACTCACTTTTGAATAATTACATAATAAATAACCCAAATTTAAATGAGGAACAAAATTATCTTCTAATCAGTCTCAAAAATATAGTCTAATAAATGATATATTCCTTTAAATGGTTGAGATTACTTATTTAATGAAAAGATGAAGCTTGTTCAATATACATATTTTTATTCCTAATGGTTAATGGGATCCGTTCAATAGAAATCCTTTGATCTTTTCTCAAAATAGCACACTGGAAAACCACTCAAAATTGCATAGTAATTGTAGCAAATTTTCTCTAATGAATAGTAATACATGTGAAGGACCTTTTGCCATCAAATTTAAATTTATTCCAGCAAATTATTTAAATGAATGTCTTAAAAGCTAATTCTATATTTGTGAGATTCCTAAATTTTAGAGGAACAATCTGCATTTCAAGAAACCAAAAACCCATTTTCTCTCAAGTGAAATTGTGAGAGCTGCAGTATTACTCCACTAGCAATTTCTGTGACAGTTTCATTAAAATGAGAAATAGAATAATGTTTGTAAGGACTAAAAGCAATGATAAGCGTAGGATCTATCTTCACTAAATCTAAAAGATATTTGTAATCCGTCATTACTTATATACCTGAGCCCTGAAGCATGAAATGTAGCTGATGTCCAAGAAAAGTATGTTTACAGTATCTGGGCTGACAACAGCAAACCTCCATTGCCTCAGACAAACCAGAAACCAGAAGAGATCACACACACACACACACACACACACACACACACGGCGAGAGAGCACACACATACAGATAGATGAAGACTAATCTTGTTATTTAAGGGGCTTTTCTTTTTTTCTAGTGCAACAATGGTTTACTTAGTCAAAAAGTCTTCCACTTAATCAGCTATTTATCCTTAAATACAAAGAGATTTGACATGCTATCCTCACCATTGTAGATATAAGAGGATTTTCTAACTACGTTGAAGGAAGGAGGAAGCTATTTTTTTTCTTTTTTTTTTTTTTTTTTTTTTTTTGTGAGGGAGGATAAATTAATTTATTCACCAGGAAACTTCCACACCAAAAATAAAAGGTCATTATTTTCATTGAATGTCTTAACTATCAGCATGGAAATCGCACTTTCCCAATTTCTTCAAGGGTATGCAGAAAGTTCTGTTCAAGAGAGGGAACATCAGAGAGATGGATGGGTACCATCTGAGAATGTAGGTGAGTGCAGTGTTGACTTTCCCTCAGTTTACTAAGCAAATGCAGAATAAATGGTGTCAGAGAAACCTGGTTCACAAATGCTTAGTTTGTAAAAGAGACACAGGAATATGTATACTTACATACCTATAGTATAATAAAAATAGTAATTACAGGGACCACTCAAAAACATATATTAGAACAAGCCACATACTTCCCGCCCATTATCCGGCCTTTCCAAAAAGCATGTCTTGACTAAGGGAAAAGCACAGTAGGTGCAAGTGATTTTCTGCTTGTTTGTTTCAAAGGAAGCCCACATTGAAGGTCACCCATCTGTCAGTGTTCATGCATCATAAAAAGGGCAGTTTTGGACAGTGATGGCCTGTGACCAGTGTGGGGGTGATGCTCCTAACTTTGGAGATGGGATTCAGTTAGCTCTCCTGCATCGCCTGCGGTATTCTAAAACCTCACTGTACCAGTGTGGAGCTATCATCCAATTCTGAACAGGACAGTGTGGCTAGAATCAACTGTAATTGAGTTCCATGTGTTCCCACCCAGGGGGTTGTCCCTGATCTAGTTTCAACATGCTCTCTTCCCAGCAAGGAGCCTGAGTGGTTTCATCAGTTGCCCATCAATTTTCAGGCAAAAAAAGTAACAGCATTATGTAAAGGGGAAAAAATAGCTTGGATATTACGTTTATAGAAATGAATTGGAGAAGAAAAGAAAAGCTGCCATTTGTGCTCGAGTTTATTCGAGTCATTGCAGTAATTACCTTAAACACATTCACTTCGATGCTGGAGATGCCTCTTAAAAGATGGGTGATATTTTAATGTCTGAAATGAAGGACTTGAAAATTAGAAGAAAAAGAATTTTAAACGGTACAGGATGTAGGGTATCTTATAAAATAGGACGAAAAATAGTCCTAGAGACAGGAATCAAGGTATACATTGTGTTTTTTCTCCCAGAGTTCCCAGGGGAGTGGATTCACATAATGAATTGGTAATATCTGAACAATGATGAAATTAATAACTAAATACACAACTCCCCCGTAGAGTCACACAGCAATTCAAATTTATCCAACACTTAATAAAAGGTATAATTTGCTAGTGTTCAAGAAGAGGCTTGCTTTCCATGTCTGTTTTTTTCAGTATCTTTACAAAGGAAGGCATCTAGATATGAAAGGTTATACAGTTTCAGTGAAAAACTTCTTTTTTGAAGATGTGTATGTGACAAAGGGGTAGTGGTCTGTGTGATTAGAAAACTTTCGTACATAATTATTCAGGTAGAGGAAACTACACAGAAAAAGTGCTTGGTAGCTGATTGTGGACTTGAGACATAGCTGTTTTCACTAGCTTAGGGAATTACTGACGGATGTTGGACACAATTGCAGTCTCTAAATATCTACCTCCGCCTGTTAGTATCCAAAGGCCTGGGTTCCCAAAGTTTGAATTGCTTATATGTGAAACAATTTTTACCTAGATATGTCTCACAATAACCAATGTGTAGGGATAGCAAACACAAATTTTACCAATGTTATCTTATGTTAAAATTAAGACAATGGGAAAAGAGACACGAGGAAATGATACAGTTATCAACAAAACCTGTAGAAGCAGAATCTCAAAAGGAAACAATATTCAGACAGATTCAAACAAGATCAAGATAACAGACTGCCTTCCTTAAATAATAACTGGAAAGAAGAAAAATTATATAAATTGAAAATTTTAATTAATGCTATTATAGAAGTTATATCATCTGGCTAAGGGCAGAATATTACACGAAACATTAAAGAAGAAACGGAAAGGGAATCAGACAGTTGAATGGGAAAGTCTTTCTTAATGTTGTAAACGCAATAGAAAAAAAAATTAGAAAATGCAATATAAAAAGAGAAGCCTTTGACGGAATACTACAGTCAGTAGGACAGGGAAGGCCATGAGAACAGCTGATAGTCAGTGATCTCACATATCTCACAGAATCTGCTTTAAAGTACCTATGTACTCTAACAAGAATTGATGAGCAGAAAAATAAGGAGCAACAGAGGAAACAATGCAAGATAGAAAGTTAAATAAACCAGGCTCACGCAAGCAAGACCATGCAAGTGACAGCAAGGGAGTTGGCTCCGTTGGGTAAAAAAAGTTTGCTGTGCATGCATGAGGATCTCGGGTCAAATCCCTAGCACCCATTCCTAGTACCCACGTTAAAAAGGGGGTTCCAAACACTGGATGTATGATTTACACCTTTAATCTCAGGATTCCCAAGATAGAGGCAGACTGTGAGTTCTAGAACACCCTGGTCTACACAAGCTCCAGACCAGCCAGGGTTATATATATAGTCAGACCCTGCTTCAGAAGAAAACAATAATAAATAAAATTATGAAATGGCCTTGAATATCTGTATCTCAATGCTGGGGGGACAGAGACAAGCAGATCCCAGAAACTCTTAACCAGCCAGGCTAGACTATATGTACTGCAAGCTCCAGGTTCGATGTGAGACTCTGTCTCAATGGAATAAGGCAGAGAATGACAAAGCATGGAGCTCTGGCTTCCACGGGCACACACTGACAGACAGACACACACACATGGTTTTTATTGAATAGAATAGTAGTTCTGCAACTTGTATTTTGGGCAGCAGACAGTGTATTAGAAAAGCATATAAAAAAGAAAAGAAAAGCATATAAATTTACATACTTATATAAATCAGTGCTCCTTGGAGAGATGCATTCTTACAGGTTCCTGCTTCACCCTGCCATTTTATGATATGCTACACAATGGCAAGTTAGGAGTAGATAGGTACCCCAGGTTCTTTAGATAATCATTAAATTCATGAAGAAGAGAGGACAGCAAGACAATCTGGAACACAGCTATTGACAAGATGCTATGTGCTTCTTGTTGTTTTAGACATTTAACAAAATAGCACATGTCAAGTGAATGAAAGAAGGAAGAAGAGCTGGAGGATGGCACAGTGTTGAAGAATAACATGTACTGCTCTTGCAAAGGACCCATATTTAATACATGGCATTCACACAATAAGCTTCAGGGGCATCTGATGTCTCTGGTGTCTCTGAACACCTGCATTTCCGTTCACAAATTCACAATCAGAAACACACACACATGCACATTTTTTAAAATTAAACACAAAGAAGGGAAAAATGAAAGGTTATCATCCTCTTTCCAGTACTCCATCTTTTTTTCTCTTTGTGTTCCTAGATCTACTGTACCCACAAAAATCAGAGACCATAGAGTAGTTGCTAGGGATTGTTTAATAGGACCTGTAAGCAGGGCTAGAGTAATTGGAGCATTTTGCTCAAGAAGAAGACAAAGTGACAATTTGAAGTGCAATTAAAGTCCTCACACTGGATTTACTTGGTACTTAAGGCAAGGGCTCTGTCTAAAGAGGATGATCGCCAGTACTAGATAGAAGAGGGATGCAGCCCGAGGAAAACCAGCAAGTGCTACCATTAGTCAGCACTTAGGCAGCTCTCATTCCCACTGAAATAATGTGTAAAAGCTGAGGAAGACAGCCGTCTTCAAAATGATAAAAACAAAAATCAAACTCTTACAAACACACAAAATTCAGTTTGTTATTGGAGTAATGGAAGATTCAGCGGTGAGATAAATGACAATTGTGATGATGATGATGATGATGACGACCTGCACTGTTTAATCAGCATAGAACACTGAAAAAAATCATTAAAATAATGGCAAGGTCTTAATTTTGCAGCCCATGATAATGGCCCAGTGGTACAACCACGAGAAACTGATAGAGATCAAGGAATTAGAATTGAGTAAATGGTCACCAGAGAGGGAAGAGTTACATGTGTCGGACTATTTTGGGGCCTAAAGTCCTATGGGAGGTGACTTGCTGAGAAGGAGGATTGAAGCAGCCCAGACAATCTCCAGAAACAGCTCCAGCTGAGAAAGGACTGGGTCACACCCCACTTTACTGGCAGCTAGTCCTGTGAACCTGCATATGGTAGTGACCACAGTGTAAGTGGTACTCAAAAGGAGGTACAGCCTATGTATCCCTAAACATTTCATATTTAAAAATTAGAGTGGACTAACTTTCAAATGGCATATATGTCTTTACAAAAATACAAACTAATTATTTTATTGAGACAAATTTTCCTGGAGTTCTAGGTAAGATCTATGAAAGTCATGAGCTAGCAGACAGTGGACAGATTACAACTCCTGCAGTCATTTCATTAACACACACTAGGAGTTCGAAAGAGAACTACTGGCCATGCATCTAGCATTGTAAATATTTGGTGGGGAGCACAGACTGTGATTCAGTCCATTTTAGGGTCCACTGTCTCCGTTTAACAGCATAAGGGCTGCATAGACACAAAGGTACATTATCCTCACCCCGTGAGATGCAAACACGTCTCTAAGAAAAACTAGGCTTCACCTGTGAGTAAAACACAGCTTGGGCTTTAGGGAAACACAGCAAGGTTCAAAGCTTTCTCTGTTAAACCCATGAAGGGTGGTTCCTGCTGTTTTGCTATCATTAAAATGTGCCAACTTCCAAAATTCAAAAATATATCTCTTAAGATAGCTTTCTGGCGGACTGAATTATGGGAATGTTTTTTAGTACAAAGGCCAAATGATTTTTCACAATTCACTTAACAATTTTAGCTTTCCTGTTGTATGACAGATGACCATAGGGAAAGTTCATTCTAAACAACATAAAAAAAAAAAAAATGCCTGTGGGAACTGCTGGAAGGTGAACAGTAAATAGCCCATTTGTGCAACTCCCCTCTCTCCTGTTTTTTTTTTTTTTGTTAATTTTTATTTATTTATTAAAGATTTCTGATTCTTCCCTGCCACTGCCTCCCATTTCCCTCCCCCTTCCCCTCCCCCAATCAAGTCCCCCTCCCTCCCTCGTTAGCCCAAAGAGCAATCAAGTTTCCCTGCCCTGTGGGACGTCCAAGGACCACCCACCTCCATCCAGGCCTAGTAGGGTGAGCATCCAAACTGCCTAGGCTCCCACAAACCCATTGCCAGGCCGGCGGTGGTGGCGCACACCTTTAATCCCAGCACTCAGGAGGCAGAGGCAGGCGGATCTCTGTGAGTTCGAGACCAGCCTGGTCTACAGAGCTAGTTCCAGGACAGGCTCCAAAACCACAGAGAAACCCTGTCTCGAAAAAAAAAATGCCATTGTTCTTGAGTTCTCAGTAGTGCTCAGCCTGCTTTCTTACAGAACCCAGAACCACCAGCCCAGAGATGGCACCACCCGCAATGTGAGTACTCTCCTGTTTTTTCAAAAGTATCTGTTCTTAGTTGTTTGGGTTTACAACATTTTTAAAGTGAGAAAATTTATGCAACTAAAAAGTAAAAGAGTATTGGATAAAACTTTTGTTTGGCATTGTTTGGTTGATTTATAATTTTGAGACAGAGTCTCTTACAGTCCAGTCTGGACTTCACCTCGCTATGCAGTACAGGATAGCTTTGAAATCCTCATTCTCCTGCCTTTGCCTTCCAAATTACCAGCAAATACCTCCCCATGTCCAACTAAAAACTCACTGAAGAGTAAACCCTTTTACAATGCGGTAGCCCAAGGTAGGGCTTGATATACAAGAGCGCTTCTCTTCTAAGGAATATAACATGCAACAAAGAAAGGCAAAAAAGTAAGAAAAAAATTGACTAACCTAACCCACCTGAGCTCGGCTCACAGGGGTCAATATCCTCATCATCGCTGGGACACTCGGCTGAGGCCACAAGGATATCATCTGAGGTCTGCAAAGGAATCACAGTAGGCAGGTTAATTTAAAGTGTCATAAGAGATAGTCTCTGTCTCATTTACAAGTTCAACACAGTTGTGTTTACATTACAGACTGAGAAGCTAAATTCATTATTTTCCTTCCATGGACATGAGACACAGAGCTTACACTCACAAACACGTTTAAGACCTCTCATGGAAATATCTCCATGTACAACAGGTCTTGATTACAACTTATTGACATGTGGACACGGAAATGGTGATCTGTAACTAGTAGACACCTGACGATCCAGCTATGATGAGACACTACATACGGGAGCACGCAGATGTTTAAAATATCCTGGCAGAAACAGACAATTTGAGACTGATTATAGCCCGGGAGAGCTACAATATATGCATCAGTAGGCTTTATGCGTACTTGTGCTTGGCTTCTTGAAGCAGAACAGCCATAGCGCTTGATAAATTTGTGAACAGGTAGTTCAATAAATCATTGAGATGTTGTTGCTTGTCATCATTGGGAAACACAGATTAGATAGAAAATTACATGTATTTTTAGATGCAAAATGAAGCAAATATAGTTCATTTAATATATCTTTAAAATTTTATACTCAAATATCATTTTTTACAATGTTCCGACAGTAGGTGCTGTTTTCTCATTGTGCTTTCCATCACCAAGGTTTCATAGTAAATAAAACGTGTGTGCAGAATTGGCTGGGAAACGGTGACCATTTCCTCCGTGACATTATAGTTGCTTCGCTGCACTTACAGCCAAAAAAGATAACTGTCGCTGTAATAAAAACCAGAGTGTGTAAATCCTAGCAGTTAGGAACATAATCAACACACTGGCAAGCATCAAAGGTTGCTCTTTACTGCCACTTACGTGCAGTAATAAACTCAGAGGAGTTACTGCATGGAATTTGTGAAGGTTTACATCAGATTGGGCTGATGCTAAGGTAAAACAGATCAAATCCATGGGGCAAATCACATTTGCAGAATGTTCAGGAGATTTCGGCGACTCAGAAGATGCTTGAGAGCAAACCGATGTCGTCATTTAACGGGAACTGGACTAACACAGCATGAGCTAAAGTCATTAGGAGTCACAGTATTGTCAGAGATAAAGATTTAAAATCAATTTTAGGAAAACTGGAGACAAGGAGGGAGGGACTTCAATGCCTAATAAGGTTTAAAAATCTTTCAAACCCAGAGTCTTTTGTCCATAAAGCAGATTCTTTTCCCTTGTTGGTTCTTTGCAATATACCTTGAAATCAAAACAAGTCTTCAAGCAGAATGTGGGCACGGGTTCATTTTGTTGTGCTCTTAATTCTTAAGAGTTTCTGGATTAATGCACTCCCCACCCCCATGTTATTTTAAAGAAAGAATTTCAAAATACCAGATTTTATGGAAGCATAGTTGTTCACAGAGAAAGGCATCAGGCAGTGGTGTGAACAGCATTTTATCTCTCATTGACATGAATTTCACCAAAGACCCGTTGGGCTTTTAGCACAAGTTCATCTTGCCGAATAGCACCCATATGGGTGATATGGTATCGTGAGACTGAATTAGGCATCCTTCTGTGCAATTAATCCACTATATCCCAGAGTAGAGAGTGGGCTTTTTCCTAGGGCCAACATTTAGCAGGAAGCTCTCATCTTTACTCAGAATGAGAATTCTTTCAATATAATCAAAATTAAATTAATAATCGCAGTTACAAGAAAAGTTTACATTTTTATGAGGAATGTTAAATGTATCCATGCAACCAATAACTGTCTCTATTGCAATGCTCTTGATAAGGGGAGGAAGAAATGAACATATTCTTTAGATCAGTTGTTCTCATCCCAATAGTGATATTGCTTCTACATCTCCTCCTGCATCTGGAGGGACATTTGGTGATATCTGGAGATATATGAGGTTGTAACTGCTGGGATATTGGTGCTGGGCTGTTACAATGGGTATCTATTCATTAGAAAACTTGGGGTGCTGTGAAATGGTCTAATATACACTTTATGACTCATTCAGCAAGAATTATCAAAAGTGCTAAAATTAGGGAACCCTGCTATTAAAATATAATCATTGACTATACTTTATTTTTCTTATCTGAATAAAATGAGTGTAATATACATTGATTTTAAGAAACAAACCCACACATGGGAAGCACTTATAATATGATTCCATTGTGTTAATAAAATTTTCAACATTATCAACACAATTTTAATAGTTCATAAAGATGGAACTGTTTTAATTAAATCACTTTGAACTATATTTATAAGTAGTATAGTTTCAAATTTTTAAGGAAAAATTATACATACAAATTATTTTCAAATGGGAGATTCATGTTAGCAAATATATTAAAATTTGAGAGTTATGTTCGGTAATATTTAAGCTTCTGTCTATAGTCTCAGTTCAAATCGTTACTTAAGCAAACAAGTATAAATTAGGAGGATTGCTTATGAAAATGACTTCATGACTACCTATGTACAGGTCGTTAGACACTGTTCTATGCAGGCTAGTTGCTTAGGTAATTTAGGTAATTTCTTAGGTAATTTAGCTATTTTCTTTAGGGATAATTCCATTTTTTAAACAGAAAATGTTGTAATTGTCTCAGTGTCACTTTTCATAAAACACTCTACGTACAATCCAAAGTCATATAATAGTATCTCGTGGAGCTCCCTTACAGTAAAATAAATCACCAGACAAATATGCCTCCTTTATAAAAATAGATTTTTAGGTTTCAATGTACTGCTATAGTGCATGTATATTCTTGATTGTTTATATAAAAATAGATATATAATATATACATATCATTAAAAACTTAAAACAGGTGATCCTTTGGTGAGTGGAATTCTTGAATTAATAGATTCTTCTACTGAAATCTCCATGGTATGAAAATTCAGGAAGCAGCTCAAGGAAGGAGAGAAAAACCCCTCAAGTTTCATTCAGGAGGTTTATTTAAACAAACAGTTTTCTAGCCAAAGTGGTGTAATTGAAATTTAGTTCACTATGCTTTGAGCTCCCTCTCTGTAACTAACTTACTGTTGAGAGTGTGGTATTAAAAACCTCAGATCTGTCACATTAATCAATTCTGTTCTTTAGTAGTCTTTTGCTTGATGTTTATAACCTTTTTCAGAGTCAACCCACTGTAAGAGCCAGAAGAGCTACCTAGCGAAAGTCCTAGCTTATGCAGCAGTAGCAGTCCATTTAGATAAATGCCCTAACTGTGCATTTAACCACTCACAGGTCACAGGTCAAAGAGTCATGCTGACGCTCCCTCATAGTGAGATGGCTGTGTCTGAGCATGGCAAACTTCTATTGCTTTTTCAAAAGTCCACAAAAACTAGGCCTCCATACCTTTAGTCAGAGCAACATGGAAAGAATGTGAGAAATAATCAAAACCTAATCTATCATGTTCTGCACGTGAACACATATGTATAGGACTAGGGGGAAATGTAGTCAGGAGCCACGAGCCCAGTTTACCTAAAAGTTAAGGGCACCAGGGGAGACTACTTGATGGTTTACAAACTATAAGGACACTGACTCTCCTTTTCACAGGGAGTTTTCCTCACCCCATCATTTGCAGTATATATGCTACTTGACTTACCCCCCTTCCCCCCCCCAAAAAAAAAGAAAACCCACATAGGTCAAATGCGTTTGTGGTTAAAAAGCTAGATGGTGAGTGAATGAACAGGTTTGGCATCTCTGCTAAAAAGAACAATATTTTTAGATGTCATGTTCATGGTGCGAGTTAATGCGGAGTGCTGGTCCATGTCAGTAAAGACACGTACATGAAACGCCAACCAGAACAATAAACATGCTTGTGAGAAAAAGGAAAAATTCCAAGTGTGTAGTCCAGATACCTTATTGATTCCTAAACTTGAATCTAAACGCTCTTTCCAAACTGCAATAGTTTATTCTTCTGTATATCATACATATATACACATATACACATGCATCTACATAAACCTAAAATGTAAATGGAAGAGCTGCTGCTATTTGTGTCATAGAAGTACTTGCTAAAACAACAACGACAACCAGAACCTACCCATGTGCATATTCATTTACCCAGTTTGAATATGGGAACTTCGCCATTCATGAATATTTAGGACAAAGCTTACACACCTCTGAAAATAGCCAGCTTTCCCATTTCTTTAATGTTCTTTTCCAATTGATACCCGAGGCAATTACAAAAAACTGACCACAAATCATCTCTCTGCCTGGGGTGAAGACAGACTTGAAAGCTATTCAATTTTCCCCAAGAATTTTTCAGCTGCTTAAAATGTAGGCGATGATTTCAGAACAGTCAAAGTGGGACTGAGTAGCAAGGCCCCAGCATGGTGAGGAGACTTACTCACATTACCACTTGACACTAGTGGTCTTGACAGGCAGAACTCAGGCAGTGTGGACACATGTGCATAACATTGCAGCCAGAGCATTGTTGGGAAGAGAAAACAACATTGGACTCCTGCCTAATAAACAGGTATCACCATTTCAGCTAATTTTATAATGCGATAAAACCTTCAAGGAAGAAAGGAGGTGTAAGAAAATTTGAAACTAAATTATTGCTTTTAAATAAAACGACACATCTCTTTTATTATTTCCTTGAACTACTGTTGGCTTTTCTTCTCATATTGTATTTCCAGTTTTAGTGAAAGAATATTTGGAGGACCAGAACGGTATCTCAAAATATATATTTCTCAATTATCAGAATTTGGGGGTGTAAGACCTTCACATCTTACTGGTAGTGAAACACAGGTGAAGGAAGAGAAACTAGAGAATGGTAATCCAATGTCCCCGTTTTATTTGTTTTGATTGTTGACAATTCACTTTTTGAAGCAATTTACGTTTTTTCCAAATTAAATGCTGACAGATGTTTACAAATGTAAATTGAGGCTTTTGATGGTGTTAAAATGAATCTCTAGCCCCATTATTGAGAATGAATGGACTAATTAGTCACACAGGTTAAACCGAAAATCCTTTTTGGTAATGAGGCCAAAACATAATTTATTACTGTAGCATGCCAGCGGTGGATAGCTTCAGTCAACAGAATTCTAAAATCCTTGATTTCACTGTGGGCATGTAACATGACAAGAAACAAAACAAGTACTGAGTATTCACAGATTTTCTTATACTGAGACAGACTTTAGTAATCATTCATATAAGCTTTTCATATTATGTAAGGAATCTGGAACCAGAAAAATACTAAAACATAACCACAATTATATGTCTCATTAATGAGAGTATCTTTACCTCCAGTAAAAGGTAATTATCTCTTACTCCAGACACCTATCCATTCAACCACACATCCATGCACACATGTATCCACCCTCTCCAAGCCATTGATTTAAAGGAGCTTACAAAGATGCATGATAAAAGTAATTTAAAACAAGTGAAAATATGGCAGAGGGAGAAATATCCCAGTATGAAAAAGAAATCACTACAATCATTAAAAAAAAAAGAGTTACATATACCAGGATACACATAAGCAGCTGTTTTATTCTTTGGGAGGGGATCAAGCAGAAAAAACAAACACACTAAGGGGAGAAAAATATAAACTCTAGACTTCTACTTTTGAAAGTCCTATTATAAAAATCTTTATCTCAGCACATGTGTTGTTTTATTTTTTACTTCTATGTTTTAAAATTTTAATTTTCCCATTTTATGAAAATAAGTTGTTTGTCTGTATGAATGCATATATTATCAAATGTGTGCTTGATTCCCATGGAGGGCAGAAGAAAGCCTTAGAGCTGGAGTTACAGGCAATTGTGAGCTGTCCCTTTGGTACTGGCAATTTCCCTGAGTCCTCTTGAAGAGCAGAATGTGCCCATTGAGGTGGTTCTGTAATCCCTATTGTTTTTAAGTAAATCCAGAAAATTATTTATTTACTTGTTCTAATCTTGCAGTTTAATGTTTTTCTAAGAACTCTTTGAACATAAACATGTAACCAAATTCTTGGCACAGAGGGCAAAAAAGTGAATTATTGAATCTTTACTGTCTTTTAATCTACTTGAATAGCAATACCAACATATACTATTTTTCCCACTAAACCTTTAATGAAAATTCATTCAACTTCCAAAGTTTTTCTTACTTACTCCTGTCTTCATAACATAATTGCTAATGTGATATTTTTTTTGTTTCTCAATCATCACTAGAAATCTGTCAAGTTATCCTTTATTGCATCCTTGGTTTAAACAAAAGGAACTGATGGCTTATAAGTAGTGCTAGTTTTTCTTTAACATACTCTAGACATGAGTTATTGGAACAGCAAGTGTTAGGGATACGGCTAGAAACAATGATTGCTTACTAGAAAGTTCTCATTCTGATTTTATTGGAATTTATCAGTTGAATATAAATACGGTCATCAGTCACGATCCCCAAATATGTCTGTATTTGAAAAAAAAATCTAACCAAAGAAAATCATTGGTCAGTGATGGAGAGTAGGCATTATCTATCCCAGATATCATAATGGTGTTTTGTTTGCTACCAGGAGAATCCATCTTTCACTGGTTCTAGCTGTACTGACGTGCTCAGCTTCTAACTCGACTATTTCACTCTCATGGTCCACACTGTCTTATCAATGTGTAGTGAGGATCTGGCAGTGCTAAAGCACCTACATTTACTATCTACGAGTTTGACCAGTGTTGCCCAGATCTTAGTTCAAAATCCAAGTCTCATTTCTGGTCTCATAAATAATGTCCATTGTCTTGAATTACTTTGTGTATTCTAAGCACATGTATTTGTATATTTGCACATGCACATGCTCATACACACAAATTTATTATACACCTATATTATATGTATGAATATGGCTACAGATCTAAGTATTTATATACAGGAATCATAATAATTCACCTATCTAATCAAATATGATTGCTAATGCCTGTAACTCCAGCACTGGGTAGGCTGAGGCTTGAGACATTCTAAAATGGCTTAGGCTGTCTCAAAGAAACAAAACTAACAAAGTGTAAGTAAAAATAATATGAATAGTTTCCCTATCACACAATTATGTGTGGGAATCAAATTTGATGTACAAAAATATTTTGGAAACCAGAGGAGCACTCACAATCCTGTCTTTATATGCTTGTGGTGCCTATTCTTTTCTTTTCTTTTTTTTTTTTTTCTTTCCGAGACAGGGTTTCACTATGGCTTTGGAGCCTGTCCTGGAACTAGCTCTGTAGACCAGGCTGGTCTCGAACTCACAGAGATCTGCCTGCCTCTGCCTCCCGAGTGCTGGGATTAAAGGCGTGTGCCACCACCGCCCGGCTTGTGGTGCCTATTCTTTGCTGTCAACTTGATTATACCTGGAATTAGCTAATTTTTTTTTACAATTAATAAAACGCTGTCTTTGCTTCTTGCATGAGGGTAAGGACGATCCTGTGGAGTGTTGAAGATGACAGCTAAGCATACACTTTATTGGATACATTCCAGCATCCTCCTATCTTGTTGGCTAAGCAGGGTCTGTATCCCTTACTCCAGTTGGTTCTTCACATAAGGCTGATCACTGGGGCAGCTTACTTTTCCCCAAGATCAATTTCACTGTAGCATTGCTTATGTAGGTCATATATGTGAGTTTGATAATTATTCAATGAGTTAAGAATACAGGCCTGGCAACAAGGTATTCCTTTTCCCTATAGCACTAAATACACAAATTCAGAGATAGTTAAGTCCTAATTCCTGTTATGCAATATGGTATCTACAGTGTTTAAATAAAGTGAGAAATGGAGGGTAGCAGTTAACAGCACTATTAAGTAAAAAGAGAGAAGGGGAGGAGGAGGGAGAGAGGGGGAACGGGAAGTGAGAGGGAGAGAGAGGGACAGAGATTCTCTCAGGACAACACACACACCAATGCTCCAAGGTACAGTGGTTGTGTCTGTAATTATAGTAGACATGACTTGTGGTATGTTTGCTGTATTTATTTTAAAATGTGCCAATGAAATCTTATGAGACAATAAGCAAAATTTTAGTACGTTAAAATAGAAAAGTATGTACCTTCCCAAATTATCTTTAAATGCAGAATTCTGAGTACTGCTTAGATGAATTTTATTTTACTTCAAATACTTCTGTATGTCAGAGTACACATCTATATTTAAGCATATGTCTTAGTTAAATAGAATTGGCTTAAAATCTTATCACTACTTACAGTTCTGGCACATTTTCTTTAAGCATCTATATAGATAAAATATTTTATGGAAACAACCATGGTTATATGTAAAGAATTTTGAAAATATAATTCTATAAATCATATTTTATCTTGACTTCAAAATTGCAGGAAATAATACCAATGACATTTGAAATTTTTGTTATCACTTTAGTAAGAATATTTTTCCTTATGGTCACCTATTCTAATTTCACTACAATTCTTTTTGTGTCCAACTGTGTTTGTCTCCATTGCTCATTTGTGACAGTTCATTAAGTTTCAAAATAAGAACGAGAGAGTACAGATTCTTTTCCAGAAGTATATCCCCTCAGACCTGGAGCTAAGCATTGAAGTGAAAATTCACACCTTTCAAAGATTTTACCTATTGTGTCAAGTTTCCAGAAGTGACAATGAAACTTTATATCTAGTTTTCTCATTATGCCCATGGTGGGAATTTAAAGTAGGGAAATAAGGAAGAAGACCAACTGAAGTTACACGGGAGACAAAGATAAAAGCAACTCGCACTGAGCTCATCTGCCTACTTTGTGAAGCATCTTGTCCTTCAGGAAAGTACTATGATAAAACCCGTTTTAGAAAGGACTTTGGGGTAGGGATGAATAATCATTCTCTCTCCTTTTTTTCATTCAAAAATCCCTTAGCCACTCTTGTCTCTGACAGATTCTATTGCAATAGCTTTACATTTATGAGCTTTTAGTTTATTTCATGGAAACTATTCCTTTCTGTTTTCCTTCAAAACCTAACAATAAATTTAAAGTTTTATTTTCTTTTATGAAAATTATATGGCGATAAGGACTGGCTGACACAAGTCATTAAAGTCACACCGAGAAATAAATGTACAGTCAAGTGCCGTTATGCAGCTTATTTCCGTTGATTCTCGTGTGCATTTACACACTCATTAATTCACTTGTCCAGAGTAATGTGTTATATTTGTGAGTACCACAGTATTTTTCTGCAGTGGAAAACATTATTGATACTTTTCTGGCTTAAATATTTATCATATGGTGATTGAACATGCAGTTGTTTCCTTTCAG
Source organism: Alexandromys fortis (assembly GCF_014885135.2). Classification (NCBI taxonomy): domain Eukaryota; kingdom Metazoa; phylum Chordata; class Mammalia; order Rodentia; family Cricetidae; genus Alexandromys; species Alexandromys fortis. The sequence goes on along the minus strand of NW_026067934.1, from coordinate 4,157,619 downwards.
TTTTGAGGCAGCATCTATCCTTTTACGGATCAGGCAATTAATCATTCACACATTGAAGGCTGCTTTTCTAGTGCCTGTTATAATACTTAGCAATAGGTTGCAAATATCTGACCAGTGAACCAAACATTATATTTCAGTATAAAACATAAGTGGTTTCCTAGAGAAATTAAGTGCTTTTTCTAACCGCTATATGATCTCAGATATAATTCAAACACTAAATTTTTTACACAAATAATTTCAAATGTGGAACTTGATGAGAGCAAAGTTGTTCTATGATTCAAGAAAAATTGTCACTTAGAAAAAGAAGAATGACAATGTTAATTTCTTTAGAAAACAATGACTTTTTTCCTAATCATTGAAAGACAAAGAGATACTGCTTGTTTTTATTTTATGAACAAGTGATTTCCCTGCATGTGTCTGTGAACCATGTGTGTGCAATGTCACTGAAAGCCAGAAGACGGCATCAGATGCCCTGGGATGCAGGGACTGGTGGGAAAGATGGGAGAGAGAGAGAGAGAGAGAGAGAGAGAGAGAGAGAAGGAGGAGGAGGAGGAGGAGGAGGAGGAGGAGGAGGAGGAGGAGGAGGAGGAGGAGGAGGAGGAGAGCAGGGCCCTTTTAAAAGGGAACATAGTGAATGTGCATAGGAGGTACTCTTAGTGGTTACAGCTAAGGACATATACACCAAGATCAGACCAGTACAGATGCCTGAATACTAGCAACTGCAGTTAACTGAATGCTATGAGCCACGATGTGGGTGCTAGGAACCGCACCCAGTTACTCTAGAAGAGCAGCCTGCACTCTCTAATGCTGGGCCATCTCTCCAGCTACTCCCATCATCATTTTTAAGCAACAGATGTCCTCTCATTTCATAGTAAAATAAATAGTGCTGATATTTAAGCTCCCTTTCCCCCTTTACTTTCACCTTTTGGCTTTTCTATTTAATTTGTGCTATTCCAACTGCCAGTGTGGCTATCTCAAGAAGAAAGAACACTTCACAGGCTAGCCAACCAATGAATGCTGTTTGGCTCTGACCAACACAGCACAGCATCTAAAATTCACCTATAATTGTATATATTCTCTTCTAGCTGTCATTAATCTAAAAGTCCCTGAGCCTTTGCTAGTTGAAAATGTTTCTGTGATGATGAACTTGTGATACAAGAGACAATCTACGTATTCTGCTGCAGCCCTTCTTAGTACAAGCAAGGTGTGTTACATGTGTAGTTCCCCAGTTAAACTACTACATTCTGAACTATAGATCAGAATAATTTGCCTCAAATATGTAGGTCGGGTGTGTGTGTGTTTGTTTGTGTGTGTGTGTGTGTGTGTGTGTGTGTGTGTAGGAGAAATTAGTTGGTTTTATTTGTTCTCAGAGACAATTTTTTGAGATAGACAGGTTGTCCCAGTGACTCTGAGAAACATGCTAAGTGAGCAGATCAGTTTTTGTAATTAAATTCTCAAAGTCCAAACAGGGAAGGTGCCATGCACTGGTCCTCTGTGAGAAGCTTGCTCTTTTTAGCATCAGCAGAGAAGGACTATGTGTGCCTTTGAGCTGAACTGACTAGGCTTAAATCCCAGCTCAGTCACTTACAAATTCTGTAGCCCTGGGCAACTTTCCTAAGTTCTCCAGGTTTCTCCCTGCATGAAGACAAAGTCATCTTCAATGACTATATGGAAATAACATGAGGATGAAAAGATGTAAGTCAGGGCTACTGACTAGCTTGGGAGCTGGCACATGAAGCCTCCATGGAGCCTTGTTACACAGATGCAGCTGGTCTCACATGACACATGTTCTCCTTTGTCTTTATGGCAATGCGGGAACAAACAATAATCCTTAGCCCTGCACTCTGTGAATATTTTGGCTAAAAAGTCCCTTCACAAAGGACAAATTCACAATTCCCTATATAAAAGCTTTATAAACATAATACACATTTATACATACATAACTGATATGAGAGCAGTGATGAAGCCACATGAAGTAGCATCAAAACATGAACATAGTGAAAACACAGGGAGCCTCTCTGCTGTTCTTCTCAACTGACGACAGAACCAAAAATCCATCCTATTTGGAGGCTGCCTGTAATCTGTAGTAGGGAAGCCCTCTCACTGTGCCCAGGTGCAGGTTTTGACCTGCTGTCTTTCCATCCAGTTAGTAACCTATTCTTGTCAGTTTAAGATTCATTTTTGGACATGGAGATGGTGAAAATATTTTCTCCATTATTTACACAATGTGCTTGTTTTTGTGAATGTCATGACTGTGAGTTCTTGAGAGCACTTGGAAGTTGGTTCATGGCTCGTTAATGATCAACTAGAGATACAAGGGAGGGCTTGGGAGGACTTTTCTAATGTTTTCTGTTGAGAACTAGGAGCTTCTTTGGAGAGTCTACCTTTGTGCGTATGCATCACCAGACAGCATCTGTTGGGGAACTCTTGCTACAAGGATGGGGAGATTTGATTTTTTCATGTTATCTTGGTGTAGAAGGTCCCTTTGTATTTGTGCTGCTTTTATTGGTTATTAAAGAAACTGCCTTGGCCTAGTTGATAGGGTGGAATTTAGGTAGGCGGAGAAGACAGAACTGGATGCTGGGAAAAAGGACAGTATGGCAGATCCCATGAATCTCCTGACTGAGACATAGATTAGAATCTTTCCCGGTAAGCCACGACTTCATAGTGAACACAGATTAATAGAAATGGGTTAGATCAAGATGTGAGAGTTGACCAAGAAGAGGCTAGATATAATAAGCCAGGCAGTAATTTAATTAATACAATTTCCCTGTGGTTATTTCGGGTGTAAGCTAGCCGGGCGGGTGGTTAGGACAGAACAGAGCCCCTCCCCACCTCCTTGTACTACATTATCTGGCTGTTATCTGCACTCCTCCTCCAAACCTGTGCCTCATTTGCCTTCATTGTAAATTTGGGGATGCTCACTGACCAAGGACTTGGAACAAATTTAGTCAATATAAAAATGTTCTCAGGAGAAATTATGAAATCGTCCAAGTCACAGGACACTCAGAAGGCAGTTGTCCTTGCTGATCAGGTGTCTTCCTTAGTTCTAGCAACACATCAGTGTCCCAGAACCCAAAGTAGATTATTACCTCTGCCTCAACGTTTCCCTAAACACTGTGGGCATGTATGCCGCATGCATTGTGTTGTGTGTGTGTGTGTGCACGTGCGTGCATGAGTTCCTGTATGTCCAGAGGCAAGAACTGGATACTTTATCGCTCTCCATATTACTCCTTTACTGCAGGGTCTCTTACTGAGCCTGGGCTTGTGTGTAGCCAACAAGCCACAGTGATCCTAGTGTCTGTGTCCCCTCCCCCCTCCATAACAGAGGTTACAGTTCTGAGGAGGATCATGTCCAGGTTTTTATGTGGGTGCTAAGTGTTCAAATGCATGCCTTACTCAGGACAACTCAAATGACTAATGGATCTTCTCTTTTCTGAAGCATTGTAGGCCCCTCTTCCACTTTGCTCTTCAGATTTACTTTGAGCTGGAACATAATCTTGAGAAACGATAAACTGTCTCTAAAGAAAAGAATGTCAAGAAAGATGGTCAAATAAAAAATCCCAGGTGATTCATAACCACTTGGCTGTGGCTCATGAGTTTCAGCACATAAGACAGGCTCCTTTTCTCTAGTGCAACATTCTCCATGAAGATAGTATGATATTCTTCCATAAATATTTGAATTATGATGACTCCCAAATGGCCTATTCTTATTTCACCAAGTTCAGAGAAACTTATTAAATGTGTATTCTTTCTGTATCAATCCTTTAAAAATATTTTGATTATTGTTTATTTTATGTATACATGGGGGGGCAGTATTGGTCAGAAGGTCCCCTGTAGTTGGAGTTCCAGGTAAGTGTAGGCAACTCAAATCACGTGCTGGGAGCAGAGCTCTAGTCAACACGATTAGCTATTGAACATGTGCCGTCCGCCTATCCCCATTGCTATTTTCTAAGACTGAGTTAAGTAGAAGCCAGTCATTTCTGTGTGCCACTGAGTTTGCTGACACAGGAATGACAAAAGAGGAAAAGCAGTGTCTTACCTTCTTTGATAACTTGTTCCCTGTCACACACACATGAAGATGGTTTCACTTTGGTGACCAATCATCTGTCCTGAGCACAGGAAGAAATGCTTTTTACACTGGACAGATTTCTGCCTTCCCAAAACAGGTATTTGCCTAACAAATGGAGGAGTCTGGTTGCTGACTACAGGAGCTTGTGTTGATACTCCCTAAAGGTCTAGTCCATGGTCACTTGAGTCAGGTATGCACATGGTGAAATCTGAGCCCCATCAAGTGTACACTTAAAACTTGAATGAATTTTGTATGAGTTTTCACTTGAACAATAGGAGGAGCACAGTACCAACCTCTACAGTGCAGATGCTAGAGTTTAGAATCCGTAACAGATGCCATGAATAATACCGTTTCTGGGAAATAGTAAGTGGTAAATAAACCTTGGCTATCATCCTAATTCTTGCTTATGACCTAGTTTAAGCTTTCTAGAAGGCAAAGATTTCTCATTAAAGTGGATAAAACTCACCACCCAAGGACCACAAGTTGCAGACTGTGTACATTTCCCTTGAAAAGAATATTGTAAGAGAATGAAAGGAAGGCAAATATTGCATGAAGAATGCAATTATATTTTTCTGAATACCTTATTTTCCTTTTCAACTGCTAACTCCATTTTATTTCAAAACATACAACCATTCCAAAGCATTTTGAATTGGAAAGCCTTTTTTTTTTGTTTCATAATAAGTTAACTGCAGGTGCAAACTCAGGGGAGACAGACCATGGAAATTTTAAGTATGTTGCTATGGCAATGGTTTGCAAGACTGTGTATGAGTTCCATCTTAGCTTACAAGCATTCAACTGAGTTCATATGTGGAGTTTCAAATCACTAGACACACAATGTTTGTCATTTACTGCATCTTTCAAAGGTTGAGAAACAACTTTCCGTTGCCTGTAGCAACCAGAATCTACAAAATACTATCTGTCTGTCTGTCTGTCTACCTATCATCTATTCGTTTACTTAAATGTAGAAACTAGTTTTTACTGTCTGCTTTACATGGTCCATTTCCCCCAGTTTTTCTTCTCTGGGAGAGAATGAATATATAAACTCTATTATAATCATTTTCACCATTGTTGCAAATTCCCAAGATGAAGTAACTAATTTTTTTCTAGTAGTTTTACATTAATATCATCAAAATTGAACTACATACCAAGAAAATTGATAAATTCAAAAAATGTAGAAGAACATTTTAAAGGGATCTCTCTTACAGGCAGAAAGTGGAAGCACACGATCTATTCATTGAACAATGGTCTCAGAGTGTCACCATCACCAGCAGAAAAAAAAAAAGCAAGAGTCACTGAGCAAATTTTTGTGAATCATCCTTACCTTAGTTGTCCTTAAATGTTTCACCAATGTTTAATGACAAAATCTGAAGGCTAGCCTGATAATTAGGTAATGATTCTCAGCAAAAGCACTCTTAAACCTTTTAAATGGCGCTCACACAATACTGAAAACACAGCTCTAAAACTATGGATTTGGTATATGCAGTAAATATTATTTTTCTATAAGATATAAAGTTTTTATACCTATATTTATCAATATAAAATTTTAAACCTTATTAAAAATTATGATCTACAGAGGAGAAAAGCTGAATTTCTAGGGGTGTGTATTCTTCAGTGTCCTTAGAAAACCATTTTCTGTGAATGGTTCAGTATCGTATAAAGTGACATGCATGAAATAAATCCAATGATGGTACCATCTCTGGTTTTACGTACTCACAAACCTTCCCCACAGCAAGACCAGCTACCAAAACCTGATTGTCATTAAACATTTACTTCTCTGCTATCGTGGGACCCATCCTTCAATATACTCATCTGCATATATTGGTATACACACACACACACACACACACACACACACACTTTATCTCTGCCTCAATACTTACTGAACACCATGTTAATGCATTTTAAACCTCCAATTGCATTCTTGCTATATCCCCGACCCCAATGCCATCCTAAAACTGCCTAGAGCAAGGCTGGAATTAAACACACGAGAATACAGTAATTAGCTATGCAACCTGTCAAGTGGCTTTTAAAAAAAGGAAAACAACTGAGGAAACAGAACAATCAGCATTTTCAAATTCTAAGAGGAATTTACATTAAGTTTTCAATTATTTAAAAAATAAATAGACTTTGCTTTTTAAAAAAAAAGTCACAGATTTCTATGGCAACAGGGCAACTCGGCTGCTGTGTCTTTACAGCTTTGGTTCCCAATATGCTGATATTATAGAAAGGTCTTTGGTCCTATATGCTTTCCAAATAAATTCTTCTCTCTTTCTGTTGTTAAAGGTGAAAAGTGACAAAATGTATTCAGAATGGATAAAAACAGGTCAGAGACTGAATTGTATCCAAGTCCCCATGCAAAGTCTAACTAAAATGCTTTCATGAAGGGCAACTAAATTAAATTGAGCTTTAGGAAATATAGAAGAAGAAAATCATTCTCAAAATATCTGGTGTGCTTCTGGGTACATGGGAAGGAGCAGATAGTTCGTGTTGGAGAAAGAAGGCGTTAATTAAAATCTTGGCAATCAAATTGGTTTGTTTGGGATTATGAAGCAACTGGGCAACTGGCTTTTCCTCTCAGGTTCTCTGGCATTCCTATGGGACAGTATGGAAGGTTCTGTATATACGGTTTCATCTGATGTCCTAAGCTACAATGCCAGAGATAGCTAACACTCCTTTAGTCCATTTGCGTCTAGGAATAGAAATACATCAGAATTACTTCAAATCACAAATGGCATTGCTATACAGTCCAAACACAGAAATGAAATATAGCTCTTTTGTTGTTTTTTGGCTTAAATCTCTTCTCTTCCAGCATGCTGGAAATTTAGCATCTAACAGAGAATACAGTACACTGTGACTGGGTGAGCCTGGTCTAGAAGACACAGTGCTCCTAGAAAGGCTCTGAGAGTCTGGGACAAAGCCTTCTCCACCCCACTGCTGTACACAGCAGATGACTCCTCAGGACTTCCTAAAAAGGCAGTGAGAACCTTAAAGAAATGTATAGTAAGCACGCAGATTGAGATGTCTGTTCTTAGGAGCTGTGCCTGAGATAAACTGCACAGACAGCTGTACACATGGACAGATTCTACTACATGGCTAACGGGCAGAATCCGAAGAAGCTCTCTAGTGCATATTAATATCCTGGTAAGATACTGAATTATAGTATGCAAAGTATTGACATAAAAAGAGGCTAAGTTGGCCTGGTCAACTAAACTGTCCTGTTCAGGACTAGCTCTTCTTTCCTAGTCTTTGGACACCCTCGCCAAATAAAGAGTGGCCAACAGAAGTATGCAGTTTTCCAGACAATCGTCTTCTTGCATTTTCCTTTCCAATTTTCCATGAATCTCTAATTATATTACAAAGAAGTAACCTTATGCACCATAAAATGACTTGCTGACAGTCAGATGTGAGAGGATATATGGGGATGAATGCTAAATAGAGTGGAATTCACTGGTTCTGAACCACTCGCTACCTGAAATATCATTGGTTTTAAATGGACTTATACTTTTGGGTATTCACCCCTACTTGAAGTGTGGCTGCTGCCACAGAGCATATTCTTGCTAATAGTACCACTTTAAAGCTGTGTTTCTCTAATTTATCCCTCAGTGTTAAGATTAAGGCATAAAATCCATCAGAAAAAAATCAGCAGCAAAATTGCACACTTGAATTAAAAGAGAAAATTGGAGTAAAATGCAAATGTAATAAACCTGGAAAAAAAGTTAAAAGGGATAGTTAGTTATTCCTCAGAAATTAAATTTCCAATATTTATTTCTGGGCACTGTAGTTTCTATCCATTTTCTTTTTTTATACCATGTAATTTTACTTTGCAATCTTAATATTCCTTAGGATCCTTACTCAGCTAATAATTATGATGCTACCAATATATTTCTTTCAATGTCAAAGAATAAGTACATTCTCCTGACCTCAATAAGATCTAAAATAAGAGCTGGTGACTGAGCAACTTTATAACTACAGCTCTGTTCATGATTTGATTCTCTAATGGCAGGGTGGCACATAAGAAAGAGATGTCCCTAGCTGACATCTGCGAAAAGCAAGGTCAAGCAAACAGATATAGCAAACATTCGTTGCAGAAGACAAGAGAGAGGAAGGCGGCATTTCTACACCTGTGTTTGGATAGGAGCAGGCTGTCTTGGTCCATTTTACAAGTGAGATAATAGAACCTTTTCAGAATTAGGAAAGTAGAATTAATCTCTTTCTCAGTGAAATGTGAAATAAATTTTGACTTTAAATTCTAGAAAGTGGGTATAACAGAAAATCAGCATTATAATAAGTGCAAGCAAAACAATTCAGGCCGGTGCTATGACGGAAGTGTGCTTTTTAGATTTAGCTCTAATAGCAACAAGGACTTCACACTCAAACATCGCATTGTAAGAGAAGAGTGCCTTGAGTAGAACTTCTCCTTCCTCACACTGCTTCCACCAAAAGAAAATAGCAGGTGCAATTCCCACTTTACTTTCTTGTGGTCTAAAAATGGAAGAGCTTATGATGAAATGTCTTCACACCTCTCATCCTTTTTCCAGAACTAATTCCATCCATTACAGCAAATTAAAAATTGTGAAGGAATTATTGCTGATGGAAGCATTAAATATATAATAGGAGACTGGTCAAGGATGGAAAACTGATGATATGACTTGTTGCTTTTGCAAGCCACAATGAAAAGAGCTGGCCAACAAGTATTTGGTTCCCATATCTCCTAACATCCTCTTCTCAAGGAGAAGCTACAGTGTTTCCTATGTTGAGTAAAGCCTGGGGAATCTTTTCAACTGAAATCCTTCAAGCTAACTGCTCTGGAAGTCAAATCTATCATTATAAGATTAGTTTAAAAGCTAAAACGCGACTGTACATATCAATTTATATTTCAAATTGTTATTTCCTTGGATTATCCATTGAATCTCAGTAGGGGGTAAATAGTTTCACTTTAGATTTTGACAACAAAATTAAAAAAAAATCCTGAAAGATATAATTACTACATCTTCTATATCTTAAGAAAATTTTAAATTCTTAACATAAAACCTTCAAATTTATATCCATGTATCTGAAACAAGACTAGTTCCTTGCTAAGGAAGCATACTGGCCATAAATATTTACAAGCTATATTAGCTCTTATGTACAGACAGGGAATGTCCGTAAAAATAATTTGTCCTACATACTCTTTTTATGAGTTCAGACCTAGTTTCTTTCATGAGTGTTTACAGAAAAAAATGAATGTTTACAAAGTCTTGTTCTCTGAGTATCTCTGCTGTCATTTTTAAAATCTGCCCGTCATGCTCCTTCATCCACCCTGGCACAGCTCCTTGGCCTGTGCTCTCTGTCTCCCTGTGTTACCACTTTCCTTCCTCTCCCATTAGAAGCCACAGTGCACCTTACCCTTCAGAGGAGAGGGTGGAGCTGATTTGACAATGAAGGACATTTAGTCCTTCATTTTATAAAACATTTATTGATACAAGGCCAGAAACTACAAAGAGTAGGCACACATTCGCTTGGGTAATGATTTGGTACATTTGGCCTCCGATTTTACACTACAAGGTTCTTATTAGGAACAGCAGAAAGGAACAGTATCAGTGTTTGTGATACATGGGAATAAATGCTTTTCCTTATAATGAATAATTAAGTTATTTTGGCGTCCATTGTCTGAAAAAATAGATTCAAAATAATATCACAGTCTCAGCAAAGTGGAAGTTCAGAAAGACAAAGAGCATAGGCAGAACAGAAATACAGTCCTCTGTTTTTCAAAAAAAAAAAAAAATCTTGATTTTCACGAACACATCCTGCGTTTTTTTTTCCTCCTTTGCTGAGAAGATGCCCTCCCTTCTGCTGCTTTTTTTGTTGAGAGTTTCTAGTACACCACATCATCAGCTCCCTGACATCCAGCAGGCTCACAGGCAGAATGCTAATAAGCCTGTGTCCTCTTCATTTTGAAAATGCAGAAACCAGTTTTGCATCTAATTAGGGCCATGAGTGAATTATCCACGCAAAACAAAGACAAAAATTCAGTAAGAAAATGCCAGATGCAAACTTAAGCAGGGTGATTTAATAACATGAAAAGCCATTCATGCTTCCAAGACTACTGTTTAAACGACTCTTTCTTAGAAGACCTTTCCTCATATTCTAAAATCGTCAAGTGTTGACGTCGTTATTTATGCTGCACCTTAACAAGGAGGAGATCAAGCACAAAAAATAGCTGTAGGTGGTTTTTCAATTGCTGTAGAACCTTCCGCGGGACACTTTATTGCCTTAATCAACTGAAAAAAAAAATGTTTACAAATTAGGTAAGCTCCCTCCCACAAGTAACCTGTTCACATTGTTACCTGTAGAATGTCAGGGGAATCCAAAGTGGCTGGAAGAGTAGATAGGAACTTTAGAAGAGAGAGCTGAGTGTAATGTAGATGAACCAGAACAAAAAGAGAGAAAAGATTCCAAGACAAAACTAAGAATAAAATCAATGCTTAAAACGTAAAGAAGGGGGGAAACAGTCTTTAATGGAAAGGTCTTCTCTGTTAATTATGTTTACAGCTAAAACTTTTTCAGTCCATTATTCCTAGTGAAAATTCTGAGCAGCCACGAAAGGAGGATTCTCTCAACTAATGTTGAAAATCAAAATACTATCACACTGACACCTCCCAGCATAGTCTCCTGACACTTAGTAAAAGGTAGAAAATGGAATTATTTCTAGAAATCATTTTTCACTATGAAGTAGTACCAGCAAGTGAGGTGACAGATGAAGGGAAACAATGTTTCATCATACATTTATAATCTTAAATTAGTACAATTACCATGTGTTTTTAGATTAAAGAGGTAAAGGAAATGCAATGATTTAATTAACTTCTAGATATTACACAAAATTTGGTGAACTATGGTGTTTTCATTCAATTCTTTACTTATTATTTAGACACAGTGTCTCTTCGTGTCGGCCCAGTTGGCCTGGAACTATGTGGCCCAGGCTGGTCTTGAACTCAAAGATCCATCTGCACCCTGAGTGCTGGGATTAAAGGCATGTACCACCATGCCCATCTCCTATGAAATTTTGTGTGTGTCATGGTTTTTAAAGGCTCAGATACATTCACAAGGGCAACTATTAAAGTGTGAATCCATAATTTTTATATTTATAGGGATAAAACATATTCTTCCTTGAATGGCATATTTTCAAACTATCCTTGCATTTTAGAGCTCTGTGTCAATCAGGTGCCTGGTTTTCTTAGGCTCCTTACACTAAATCTTCATGTCTTCAGTCATATCTCTTCCCACACAGCGCAGACTTGACACATGTTTATGGACTTGTTAGGTAGAGGGAGTAAAGTTGAAATCAATATTTATTTTGTTACTGCACCAGGAAACTCCTTTTAAAAATGAGGTCACCATTTACTGTGAAACTCATTGGTCTTTAGAAAACTTGAAACTTGTGAAAGGGATCTTTAATTGAGAAAATCTCTTCATCAAATTGGGATTGTAGGCAAGTCTATGGAGCATTTTCTCAATTATGAAAGGAATACAGTCCACCATGACCCGTGTCACCATGGAGAAGTAGTCCTGGGTCACATAAGGACGCAAGCCATGAGAACAAGGCAGCAACAGCATTCGGCTGTGTCTTTGTTGTGGTTCCTGTTTCCAGGTGCTACCATGCTTGAATTCCTGCCTTGACTTCCCTTAGTGATGAAATGTGATTATGTAAACCATAGAAGCCCTACCTCCCGAAGCCGCATTTGGTGGGCCTTTTATCAGCAATAGAAAGTAACTAACAAATAATTGTGATTGTTATCATATCGCCTCCTTTTACATGACAAATTAGGGAATCTAGGAAAACTTGATTGCCACGGATGTCCTTAACAACATCTCAAGTTTACTTCTTTTCCAGCTTGGGATTTTGCAAAACAATCAAGAACTATTCAGTTTAATATTTCATACTAAAATGTGGTTGAAGTGAATTGTGCATGTAAGGTGCCATAATCAGCATTCTAAGCAGAAATGCTCATTGAGGAAATAATACCACTGATAATCATTCCAGTAACATGTGTAGGCTCTGTGTGCTGTCACTTTAACTCAAGGCTGGTGCCAGCATTCTACCCCTCCTTCCATCCATTCTCCCATCCTCTAAAGGAAACGACGAACTCGAGACCAAAACACACTCGGCCACACTGGAAATGTGCTGGACTCATTCACAAGCAGATTTGATTTACCTTCAGGCCCAAGATATTTATAATTTGCACCTAATCTAACATTTTTAAAAATAATTATTTTGTATGATAATTCCTTCTCCTCCTCCTGCTCCTTTTCCTTCTCCTCTTTCTTCTTCTCCTTCTGCTGCTGCTTCTGAGCATCGATCCTAGGGCCTTGCACATTGTAGAGAAGTATTCTACAACTGAGCTATACACTTGGATAATACTAAAGGGATACACAACCACCTGATTTTATCTGATCTTGCATTATTTTTCCTTGTGTGATCATATAACTAGGAGTGCTTAAAAATTTATAGCAGGATAACACTAGCTAGTCTCTCTTTAACCGACAGTCAACTTTTTCTTTAAGCAAAAGAATGGTCAGACAATCAGAAACACTTTCCCATTAGCTGATACTCCAGGGTGTATCAGGTGGATGAGCCTCCAGCTTTCTTCTGGTGTTGTATTTGTTCTGACTGGTCAAGTGAACTAGAAAGACAGCAAGTACCTTACTTTCTATCCAGTCACTAATGATACCTAGCAAAGTAGACGTTTTCACAAATCATGACAAACAGATGTAGAAGAACCCTTGTGATGAGAACTTAGCCATTGTGATGTATTATAGTGGGAATCTCATCATAAAGGAAAGACAATGCCTAGACAACCCCCAAATTGTTAATTCCTGACCCAACTTCTCACTCGTTACATACATCCTATGGGCCTACTATTTTAGCAGCTACATATCTAGCAATGCTGTCTATGGACACACATTTCATAACACTACAATGGACTTAAAGATACTGCACTATAACAAGCCTAATGAAAAGGTAATCCATTCAAAGGTGGTGCTACTGGAAAACATTGCATGTGTAAGTGAAAACAGTGATTGTTAACACATCATCACAGAAGGTGAGAGTAAAAACACATTTACTTATGCATATAGCTAGTTTACACATGGTAACAGGAGGATTGATTTTTGAAGCAATTATTTTGCAACTGCAAAGTACAAATTTAAAAAAGATAAATTCTGTGAAAAATTGAACTGTCCATAAATAAGCAGTTTTATTAAATAGTAAAAGTGACATTGTTTTACTAGATTACACACTTTATCATAAATATATGCCGACATGTCTGTAATGTATACTTTTATGTACTATGACTACAGGTTGTTCGCCTTCCCCTGCCCCTGTGCTGGGTATCAAATTGAAGCCATCACACATGCTAGGCACACATGCCAGGCAGGCACACCTGCTAGGCACACATGACTGGCCACCTACTAGGCACACATGCTGTGTCACTAGCTGACTGCAACAGTTATTTTGTCTTTGAATGTGCTCTAGGAGAATGTTCAGAGTGAAAGACTGCTAGGAAGTCAGCCAGTCAAAGGTATTTCCAGTACTCCTAAACCCCATTTAATCCACAGATTTACTATAATGTAAATGCATATCAACATATTTTTGGTCAAAAACTAGAAATAATACACTTAAAGCCAACAGGATGTCTTTTAAAAAGCAACAGTAACTGAGATGAGGTAATCAGATTTCAGGATTGATTTTGCTGGGAACTCTCTAGCTTTGTTAAAATATTATCCAATGCTCCTACACTGCTATACTTTTTATCTTTAAATTAAGGACATTTGAAGTAACGGATGATTTATTGAAAAAAGAGCATCACATGGTTTTGGGGAAATAGTGAGGAAATATTTGAGACTTTCTGGCATTAAGAAAATAATTTCTGCTTCACCTGAAGATCAAAAATGATGTTGGAATAAACAAGTCATTGAGTTTTGAGATACAGTTCTAGAAGAGTTACTAATGGCTAGCTGATTCCAAATGGAGCTGAAAAGTTGAGGAGCAAGTAAAAATGTGTGATGGTAATTGTGTAATTTACAACAGAGATAAAAAATATTCCGGAGAGTCTGGATTCTGCTCAGTGGCCGTTTGTTCTGACTTTTCTGCACTGAATCTCCTAACAGGCTCTGGAGATATCCATGGATCTATAACTGTCTGTGACTTTCTCCAATTATTTTAAATAATGGAGATTGCTTGCCTGCTCCAGAGTACTGTGCTTAGCTTCCTTTCCACATGTGAGAGAGACTAGGGCAGAAGGGAGGCATTCAGGATAACAAATATCAGCAGCTTGCTAACAGTAAATAGGACAGCAGGAAGTGTAATCAATTGTTTAGGCAGGATAATGGCAACCTTGGTAGAAATGAGAGAAATTCAAAGGCTATTTATATAAAAGAATATAGTTTCATGAAACACTACTAAATTAACAACCGCTGTGTTGTCTATAACTGGCAACTTTGAGTTCTGGGGTAAGTAGCATACCATTTTTTTTCTGAACAAAAAGCTTTTGAGCCCATGAATTGTTGGGAAAACCACAGAGAAATAAATACTAAGAAACAAAGAAAGGTGGAAGGTAAAAAAGAAGACAGGATAATATATATATATATATATATATATATATATATATATATATGTGTGTGTGTGTGTGTGTGTGTGTGTGTGTGTGTGTGTGTATCTTTGTCTGGTAATAGTTATTTATTCAACACATGGCTCACCTATGGATTATGCTAATGCACACAACACCAAAATTAAGAACACAGAATTGGATGAGATTGGCTGATTTAAGGGTAGTATGGCAATAGGTAAGAACACTGTTTTGGATAACACAGAATGTTGTTTCTGGGCTGGAGAGATGGTTCAACAGTTTAGAGCAGACACCGCTCTTGCAGAGGACCTGGGTTCAATTCCAAGCACCCACATGCTGGCTCACAATCACCTGTAATTTCAATTTGAGAGACCTAATGCTCTGTATGGGCACCAGGCGGGCAAGTGATGTATATGTATGCAGGCAGGCAAAAAAAAAAGTACATAGAATATAAAATAAATAAATCTAAAAGAGAAAATGTTGTTTCAATAAGTCATTTGCTAAATGGAGGAACATATGTACCTAGTCTTTAAACAATTTTGCCAAATGCTTATGGCTCTGAACTACATGTTTCTGTTTCCTATTCGAAAACTAGAAATTATAAGTTATGGGGGGCTTTTCCGACAAACCAACATCTGTCATAGAGTTCATTGATTTCACCTGTGGTTTGCAAATGTATCCCGAAGCTGTGGGGTGAGCCCATTTCCTAAGTTAAAGGGTATATGGAACAAGCACAGACAGTAACAACAGTATCATTGCCTCCAATGTCTTAAATTTGTAATACTGCATCACTAATGATTTAGTAATACACAAGCATTTCCCTGATTCATGTCTCAGTAAGAAATTTGCTTGGCAGACAAATCCAAATGTAAATTGAATCATTTACCAAATATGATTTTAGAGTTTGTGCTGTTTTTAACAAATGGATTGATTGATTAGTTATGTGACTGGTGGACTCTGAATTCCTAGCTGGCCTTGAACTCACTGTGAAACTCAGGCTAGCTCAAACTTGCTATTCCCTCCACTTCCTCCCAAGTGCTTGGAAATTCCACCCTTCATCACTGGGTCATTTTGTTTAATTTACAGCAATTAGCACACCAAAAGAGAAATCTCTGTCCCACTTTCTGTGTCCTGACTCTTGTTTCTTTCTAGGAATGTTAGAGGGAATTTGACAAATGAAGAACCATTCCTTTCTAAGGATAGGACATAAAGGAAAAGAGATAGGATGATGATAAAGAATCAGCTTTTGTCTTCAGCTTCTGGAAAAAAAAATGCTATAAATTATCTAAATACAGTTTAAGAGACCAATAATCTTCAATACTGTTCAAAATAGCAAAGCTCAGGATTTCCATTATCTTGCTTAGATAATGATTTTTTTGCTTGTAATGCCAAAGTTTCAAAGGTAAGACCACAGACACCTGCAACCTGGTAAAACTCCCTTGGAGAAAAGAAATCCTCTTTGTAAGAAGCTCCATCTGAATGACGAACCAGTTAGCTTTGAAGGACCCATGGAAAAAATATCTATTTTAATTTTAATTTGAGTTTTCAGGACATGATTTGGATCAAATTCATTTGTACTTATAAATAGAGCTATTACCTGGATTTATAAGGATCATTAAAATCTGAGATTTAAAAAAAAGAAAAGAAAATCTGAGATTTTGGAAATAAATTGATTTCCATCCTGCCCTTGTCATATGCCTTTTGGGGGGAAAAGCTGTGTGGCCAGGAGTGACAGAAAGCTGGATGGAGAATGCTAATAGATTTATTTCATTTCAGAATTTCCATTGGTCATTGAAACCCCCAGTCACTGGGATAAAATGAATAGGGCCCTAAATAACCTTGTCAGACATATTTCTACATAGATATGTACGTTGATGTAAAAGTTCATAGTAAGCAGTAGTGGCATAGTAATTTATCATTTTCCGGTACTGACTCAATAGACAACATTTTGGTAACACTATAAATGCTCCACCCAATGTCTGGTAAACATATTTAATAGTAACATACACATTTCCATTTAGATGTCCAACTCAAAGAGTACAAACTTGATTTGAATTTTCCTCCTATTTTTTCTTAACATGATAAAGACAAAAAAAATCACAAACAACAAATAGGCAAAGCACCGTTTATAATCTGGTACAGTAACTTGTATTCACGGATCTTTTTCCCTGTCTAAGCAGCAGAGGCTACTGAATTTAAAATAGCTGTCACCACAGAAATGACATCCTGCCTTGTAATTAAAAGAAGATGCAATCAGAAGTTCCCACTAAAAGACACCAGGCTTCCTTCACCAGGAAGCTAAAACTCTTTCTCCCCACCCCACCCCCAGTCTTCGCTAATGTGCAATCCCTTCTGTCTTCCATCTGCTCCACCCCCACCTATTGTCTCCACTCCCTGCCAAGCGTGCCAGTCCCATCTGGACAGCCTGGAGGTTCTGCTAGCTCGGATTCCCATGGGTCTTGGGAATGCTTGAATGCCAAGGCATTTTTGCTCCTAACAAGAGCAAGGACTAGCTAGAAGAATATCAGACAATCCCCAAAGGCATATTCTCTCTCTCTCTCTCTCTCTCTCTCTCTCTCTCTCTCTCTCTCTCTCTCACACACACACACACATACACACACACACACACGCGGCATACACACACACACAAAAAAAAAATACCCCACATCCCCACATACACACGCACACACTCTTGCATACATAAACAGCAATTTTTAGAATCCTATCCCTAGATAAATTATTTCAGAACATGCTCCTAGTTCTTGCATTTAGGAAGCATTTCTAGAGATTAATATCTTGCTATCTTTGAAATAAACAAAGTTAGTATTTCAAAAACAACACTTCCATTATCCAACACAGATATTTCTTAACTAAGCAGGCGTGATAAAAATGTTACTCAAATTCTTTCATCAGGAAATACTTATAATAGTTAAGTTTAATCACTGACCAGTAATACATTTTCTGTTACCCAAAAAGCATATAATTCAGACACAACTCCTTGTGAATTCCCGGTAAAAAATCTCACTGTGCCGCAAAAGCATGCACGGCCAGAATATAAGCATATTTAGACAACATTTTCACCAAATCATTAACAGTAATAAAACAGTCTGGTTAAGTATTGAAAGCAGCGTTTATTCATGCTTTTACTTGGCTCAAGTTAACACATACAAACAGACAGACAGACACACACACACACAAACACAAGTTTTGCTTGTTTTTGCCATAAGCATGCTGGAAAAAAAAAAACTCTGAAGCTCACAGAAAAGCAGCAGACAAAACTAGAAGCAACCATGCGCAGGGTTTAAGGACATTTCCAAATTTAAAATCTCTCTACAGTTCATATACAGCGTGCATAAATTTGGCATGCAATCTCCAAGAAGAAACATTCTCATAGAAATCTTAAAATCAGTTCATCCGAATGAGCCTGCTCGTATTTCCATTCTTATTGATTTTAAGCTTCTGGTATCTTAAACCCTGCATGCTGCCGGACTAAGCTGTGCTTAGCGGCTGGGAGAGAAGAAGCTACCTGCGAGTTTTCACAGTGCCATCTCATATCCATGTCTGTCTGGCTACCCTGCGTGCTTAGAGCTTTTTCTTAATTCTTAATGGAAATCCTAGGAAATTTAGTCCATCCTCGGAAATCAATACTGGTGACAGGAGAGCTCCCTGACTCAGTGGGAGATCAAGATGATAAATTGCCTGCGCATCAGCCTGGCCTATCAGTGCCCTGCACTCAGACGGGCGAGAAAAGACACAGAAAAGGCTCTATCAGTCACGTGTCACGGAGGAGCCAATGGCTGGCGTGCTACTGCAGGAAGGGATGCTGCAGTTCCGTCTGCAGTTGAGGAGGCTGTTAGTACACAGCCCAGCCCGCGGCGCCCCGCTCAGAAAGTCCAGGCAGCCTCTGCTGTTGAATTTGCTTCAGGACTCAAGGGGTGCGCGCAGTGCTGCCTTTAATCCCTGTATTCACACGCGCAGCGGCAGCGGCTTTTCGTCTATAATTCTTTCCGATCCACATGATAAGCAGTTAGAAGAGGAAATATTTTCTTCAACATCTCAGACCTTAACTCCTACTTGCTTTCCTTCAGATAATTGCCATGATTTTGCCTCGTATTAAATTAGAAGCCTTAAACTGCAATTATTATCTTGCGCTCTTTATACGAGACTCTCTCCAAAGCTTTATAACTGTAATTATAATTTTATTTCTAAGTCAATGAATGGCACACCCCTCCCCCCCCCAGAACATAATGTTATATTTACTATGAATGTTTTTATGGAGTGATATTTTTTTTGTGAGTGCGATTATGCAACATCAAGAAATACCTTGTTCATTTTGTCCATTAGAACTCTTCCTTTTAAAGCTGAAGGATCAATAAATTTGTCATTTGATTGATCATTAAAAATAAAAACAAACAAGCAGGAGGCTCATATCTTGTTTCCCTAATTCTTAAGAACAAATGTGTTAGCTAGCAATAAAATGAAAATATGTATCTCCACTACTACTATTGCTGCTAGTATTATCATTTGCCTTTCCTCTGGAATTTAAAATAATTATTGGCTAAATAAAGGCTGCACACCTGGAATACCATATGGAAACCTGTCCCTAACACATCTGCTACCACACTAAAATAAGAACACAGTATACACAGTGCTTCACATTTTGATGATGTGCAAAAAAGGAGAGATTGTGGTATTTTCTCAAATGGCAGTACCATGAAGACTTAAGAAACAAAAGCTCTAAAATATTGAAATATCTTTAGAAATAAAATTACATAAGAGAATGCCACAGGAACTTTTAAAATTATGTTTTATTCCTGGTTTTAATAATATTCATGCATTTCAAATCCTTTTCAGAGTCACCCAACGCTATTTAGGAAAAGTGAGTCTGAGGATAAATAGTAATAGGGACACGGTCACAGTAAACAGTGACTGAGTTTAAAATTGCTAAAATCTCTAATTGTTCACTGATTTTCATTTATATAGGACATTCCTGAAATTTGGAGCCCTGTGATAAATTCTGCACTTGTCTTCCCTCTTTCCTTTATTTAGCATCAGCTATGAGAAAATAACGGCGCACTTCTCAGTTTCTCCAAATGTGTTGTCTTGTGATTGATACATGGATTTCACCTCTTTGTTTAATAGCAGCATAGCCCTTGACAATAAGATTCTATTCCTTTAAAACAAAAGGTGCAACCAAATAATCACCACCAAACCTCAGCATCACATCTGCTCACTGCAAAGTAGCATTGCTTTAGTGATACCAGAAACCTGGTTTAGTCATTGATAATGAATCGATCACACAAGTGACAGTAGAGACTCACAGGGAAATACTCTGCAACTGTAAAATATAACATGATAAATTTATACATGCTTAAATGAAGATATTCCTAAGGTATACTGCCATTTGAAATAGAAGGCACAAAATTTAAAGGCTGCATATCCACAATCTTACACACACATACAAGTGGCATACATGTATATTTTTACAAAGACATAACATGTCCAGTAATAGAGGTTTATCTAAGAAAGGAGACTGAAGTCAAAAGGGGACATATAGTTTAATCATTTTCCATTTTGTACACTCTCATCAACTACATATATTATTTACTTTGTCATTTAAAGGCAATTAGCTAAATAAAATAATGATACTAGTGTTCATTTAGGTTCTGAAGAACATGATGGGTAGATGCTTTGAGGGAAAATATTGAGGGTAAAGGAGAGAAATGAGAGAGAAAAGTGGCTCTCTTTTTATGCCAGGGAAAACAGTGGGGATGCATGGAAGATTAAGGTTTGACTGTGTGAAGACCCCCACAGTTTCCATCACTTCCAGGCTTCATCACCACATATAAATGGCAGTGCTATCATGCATGGGTTAACAGCCATAAAATGTAATGGCAGTTAATCTAAAGTGCCTTTGATTCTTACAGGTAGGAATGAAAAAAGATGTGATGTCAAGAATTTGTCTGTTTATCCAGACTGTCAAGTCGAATCAGCCAGTTTTATACTGGTTTCTAGCTGGATACAACTATCAAGAAGACGCAGAGAGAAACTTGAATTGCAATTTAGTATATTACTACTGCTTTAAAGACAAGAAAATATTCCATAAAAAAACAATAATGATATGTGGACATAGACAAAAAAAATCAGTTTTATTGTGTTCTCCACCTGGCATAAGTTTATTTCCAAAGCCTAGAACTTAAGTTTAGATTCTTTGTTTCTATCTAGATTTCTATAACTTTAAGAGATATGAGATTAAAAACAAATGGACGGACAAAAGTTCATCAAGGGTTGATGATTTCTTGAGGATTTGTTTTTAATCGCAAATTATCACAAACCAGTTACTTATGTTAGTGACTCTGCCCTCCATCTGTCTCTCTACCCCAGACTGAATATTCAAGGATAAAAGGGCATTTTCTGTTTGATACAACTGGAGGCTATTATAAATATAGCTGTTATCTAGTGATGCAGGATGTAGAAGCACCTTCCACAGCACAGACATCTGGCCCCAAATCGCAATAGTACCATGATAAGAAGGCATGCTCTAAACACCAAGCATTTTTATTTCATTTCCTACCAAAAATATTTAAATTGTACATTGTGATCTATATTATCAAGATGCAGTGAAGTAAATGAAGAGGGTTTGGATTAGGCTATTTCTGGAAAGAACTGAGTGAGGATGAGAGCAGAGGACAATTCAGTTTGAGGACCTGTGAGTCAATGGAAAACACGGTAAAAGGGCACCGGGGCCAGTTTGCTCCAATGCTGCCCTTTTCTCAAAGCATCCATTCTTCATAGATTTTCTTTTTATTACAGTAAAGTGAGAAATTATTTTACTTGGATTTATAATACAAATACCAATGACTTGAGTTCTGCGCCTTCCCATGGTATTTGCATTTTTTAAGTGTGTGGCCAGATACAGCACAGGACTTGATGAGAGGTAATATGAAGGGTGTAAGGACTCTTCTCACCCTCAAAATAAAATTCTTAGGCTATTTGAAAAATACTTGGAGGCAGGAATGGGAAGGAGACAGTAAGCAGAGACTATCACAACAAACTGTCCTGCAGAATGGGTGGCAGAAAAGGCAGAATGCCTTTATCTTCTCTCAGAAGCGGCCCTCAGTTTCTCATCTTTACACCTCACTAAATCGCTTCATGCATAGACAAGGCTGTGGAAGGCAGAGTTCTCAGAACAGGCTTCAGCGTCTTTCTCTTTTTCACCTCCACTCATGTCATGTTAGTGTCCATGCTTTTTCAAGCCTGAAATGGTCATGGTCAGTGGAGCGGGACTTAGCTACCGAGCAAGCAGAGCAACTTCAAGTCACATTAGAACTCTTGTTCATAGGAACAACTTGCAGAAATGAAGTCTGGCTCTCTCTTTCTGCCCCCTTCCCTTTCTGTAAGCAAAATCCTAAAAGATAATAGCTATAAAGAAAAGCCCAAGACCCGTGGGTATCATAACAAACTGTTGTGTGGGGGTGATACTGCTTGTCAGGTTTCTTTGCAAGCTGATAGATTTTCACAACTCCTCCAGCTTTTGTAGCTCAAATAGTTCAGCCCCTTCTTGTGTACATCAAACTTTGGTGCAAAGTTTGAAGTTTGGCTTAAATTAAATGCCAGTCGCATTAGAGTATGGATCAACACAATGTTGATACTGTTCAAAGTCCTTCAGAGAGAGAGAGAGAGAGAGAGAGAGAGAGAGAGAGAGAGAGAGAGAGAGAGAGAATGTAGATCAGTAGATAAAGGCTCTTTGCCACAAAGCCTGAGTTCTAGCAACATGGTAGAAAACAGACTCATCAAAGTTGTTGCCTGATGTCAACACATGTACCAGGGTATGGCCTAACCTTGATAAATAAAGAAATGTAGTCACAGAAATTTTTAAATGAACAACTATTAACCAGAGTGGCATTTTAGGACAGGGAGAAGTTGATGTCAAATAAGAGGCAGGATGGGCCCTCCACCCACCCTCTCCATTTACAAATATCTGCCCATACGGCACTGATGAGAAATTAAGGCCCCCAAAGCCTCTGCTGTTGAAAAAGAAGAGCAAGACCCCCGAAATATTCAAATGAATGTCTGTAGGTTAAGAAATACAAAATGGGAGCCCCTCTAGCACCAAGTCTCTTGCCAACCCTAAGATGGTTCCCTTAATTAAGATATGTGCTTCCCTGCTCCCCTATCCAACCTTCCTTTATCCCAAACATCCCGTTTCCCAAGTTCCCCCCAACCTCCCCTTCTCACTTTTCTCTCCCCATCTCCCCTTACCCCCCTCCCACCCCACCCCCAAGATCCCATTTTTTGCCCAGAAATCTTGTCTACTTCCCATAATCAGGAGGATAGCTATATGTTTTTCTTTGGGTCCCCAGTTAGTTCCTGGGGCAGCTGAGGACAGAGAACCTGAAATGACCCTATCCTATAGCCATACTGATGAATATCTTGCATATCACCATAGAACCTTCTTCTGGAGATGGATGGAGATAGAGACAAAGACCCACACTGGAGCACCGGACTGAGCTCCCAATGTCCCAAGGAGGAGCAGAAGGAGGGAAAATATGAGCAAAGAAGTCAGGACCACGAGGGGTGCACCCACCCACGGAGACAGTGGGGCTGATCTATTGTGAGCTCACCAAGGCCAGCT
>NW_026067934.1:4119161-4134064 GCF_014885135.2 Alexandromys fortis | reverse complement strand
GGGAAATGGGAGGCGGGGAGCAGGTGGAAATTTTTTTTTCAATAAAAATTATATTAATAAAAAAAGAAATACAAAATGGTATGCTTCAGTATATTTATTTTTTTTAATTTTGGTCCTGTGGGGGACAAGATCTGTAGCTCAGGTGATCCTGGAACTTTCTCTGCAGCTCAAGATGGCCACCAACATTAAAGTCTTCCCCCTTCAGCCTCCTGGGTGCTGGGATTACCAACATGAGCCACTGTGCTGAGTTCCCAAGAATTTTCCTTTTAGAAGAATTTGAGGATCTGCAGATACTCTTGTGAAAATGTAAATTTCCACTCTGTAGTCATCATGAACGGGAAGTGGAATGCATAGATGACTTTTTGAAAGACATATGTCAGGAAGTAAGTTTCCATTGAGAGACAATATCATGCAAGGAATTATTTTGGAACCTTTTCGTTTTTCACGAGAGGGGAAAATAGAAATGGTGGGAACATCACAGCAGACTGTCTTTATGCACATTTATTATTAGTTTTGGCTTCCTTTCCTCAGTTATAGTGGCAACCCTTGTTTGAGGAACAAAAGATGATTAAAGTCCTCTCACCTACTAACTAAACACCGATAGGTGTGTTTTACAGGTAAGGGAAGGATTGTGAGCTAAGTGAATAAAATTCTATAGACCAGTGCTTCCTTCCTCTCTATTCTTGCCTTTTAGCTTTTTTTTGATACTGATATTTTATGTATTTGTGTGTATGTATGTGTGTGCACGTGTGTGTGGTTTGTGTACATGTGTGTATGACTGTGTACATGTGTGTATAGCTGTATACATATGTGTATGGCAAGTACATATGTGCACAAGGCCAGAGATTGATACTGGGTATCTTCCTTGATCATGCTCTGTCTGGTATTTTGAACTGCTTCTTCACTGCACCTGGAGCACATCCTGACTACAGTGACTCTTTCCTCCTAATGTTGGGACTGCAGGCACATGCTGCCATGCCTGCTGTCGGCATCATTGCTGGAGACTCATTCTCAGATTCTCCTGCTTAAGCCGCAGGTACTTTTTACTGACAGAGCCACCCCCTGGCCCCATATAGGTTTTGAAGAAGGAAAAATATATGGCCAACCCTGAAAACATACATATAAGTAACAGTATAATATCCTGAGAAGGCTGTATTTGTTAATATAGAGTTATATAGTACATATACATGTATGTATGCAACAATAATTAATAAAAAGAGAGGCCATGAATTTGAAAGATAGCATGGTGGGGTAGATGGTCAGATTTGAAGGAAGGAAAGGGAGGGAAGACATGATGTAATTATATATATATATATATATATATATATATATACACATATATATATATGTATATATATAAATTCTCAGAAATAATAAGAAAAAGTGACCTCACAGTCTCTCCAAAAGCATTTTACCCTGAGAAATAGTTGTTATATTTTTACTACATTTATTACATAGTATAACTATTTATATTATATCTTAAATTATATAGGAATTAAGGTTTGCAGTGATTAAGAAACATCTGTATTCTTGAAAATAGGTCATACATGAATAACTTTCAAATTAAAATTAACTTCAGTGCTGTAGAATAGTTATTTTCAGTTTCTTAAAAACTATGAAGAAACCTAAATGTCTGGCTTGCTAGACAGTTTCATAGAGTCTTTCTGATGTAGAGTGCTTGAGTCTGCACAGTTAGCAAGAACTGCATCCTTAGATAAGACCATAGGACTGTGTCAGAGCTTCAGACTCAAGATTGGCATCAACTGCTTTTAGTGAGATAGGGGAGGAGGACAATACCCTTTCCCAAGCAGAGGTCACAGACCTCTGTTTAAGGGTTGATTGAGAAAAAAACTAATCGTTAAAGCTATAGTCCATGGGTAAGTTCATCAGAAATACAAGGAGTCGGGGAGGACATAAGAAAAAGAGAGCTGGGCAGTGGTGGCGCATGCCTTTAATCCCAACACTCGGGAGGCAGATGTTGGAATATGGAGCGGCAGGGCTGCGTCCCCGGCACCCGGCCGCCAGCATGGCTAGCTTATGCCCAGAAATAATTACACGGAAACTGTATTCTTTCAAACACTGCCTGGCCCGGATAGTTCCAGTTCCTTATGGCTAGCTCTTACATATTGTTCTAACCCATTTCTAATATTCTGTGTAGCCCACGAGCTGGCTTACCAGGGAGGATCTTAACCTGCGTCTGTCTGGAGCGGGAGAACCATGGCGACTCCTCACACAGCTTCTTTTTCCCAGCATTCTCCTCTGTCTACTCCGCCTACCTAATTTTCTATCCAATAAAATGGGCCAAGGCAGTTTCTTTATTAATAAGAAATCACTCCCACATCATTTCCCCTTTTTCTGTTTAAACAAAAAAGAAAGGCTTTAACTTTAACATAGTAAAATTACATATAACAAAACAGTTATCAAGTAAGAATTACAGTTACAATATTTATATCTATTTTATCTCTTATCATAACTAAGGAAAACTATAACTAACCATTCTTCAACTCCATCAAAGACTCCAGAAGGATATAATATTACCTATCAAACAAGAAATAAGAAAACTCTAGAAATGACAGAGACATCTCGCTGCCTGGACAGTCACCCAAAGTTCCTCTGTACCGTTGGGGCATCCATCTTCGGCCTACAGGCCCATAGTATCCAGCAGACATTCTCATCAAGCAAGAAATTCCAAAGACAGTTCAGTCACTTTTTGCTGTGTCCTGCAGAATGTCTCACAGACTCTTTCATGAAGCAGGAACCCCAAAAGGTCATCTCACCTTTAGGCAAGTTCAGCAGTCCTCTCTCTGCGGGTTCTCTGTGTCCAGTTTATGCAACAGTCCAGGCAAGAGCAGTTTCTTGCCCAAATGGCTATCAAACTCCATAAGGATTCTCTTCGATGCCCATCTTCCTCTTGAAATAGATTGGTGCTGCCAGGAGCAAATGTGTCTCATTGTCATGAAAAACCCTAAGTTATTAAAATATCTTAAATGCCATATTCTGCAGCCTTTGAAAGATATGAAGAATGCCTATCTAACTAAAATATCTCTCTATATATCTAGAAAATCTAACTAACATGACTACAAGCTTAAGTATTAGCGATGATTATCCATTAACAACCTATATTTCCTAATTATACATTACATTTTTAAATGAACTACACAATCACAATACCTTAATCAAGATCAAAAATACATATACATATAACAAAATTGACCATAAAATCCATACCAATGCAAATTATTCATATCTATATCATATCCCCCTTTAAATGTAAAAGAACATTTATAAACAATATTTGGGAACATGGGCGTAGTTTTTTCTCTACAAACTGCTTCCTGCTGAATAGGGGCGTCGTTAATTAGGTTGTTCATGATATAACCTGTATGCTAGTTTCATCTCAGTTGGCAATTGAGCGAAGCAATTTTTTGAGGGTATTCACAGCAACCTTTCAGGAGGGCGTGGTCTATCATACCAAATCGGAATAGATGCAATCCACAGGGTCTCATCCTCTGCAAAAACAAAAGAAGACCCTCTCCAAAGCATCATATCCTTAGACCCAAATTCTGAAATCATAATACCCTTATATCCATTTTGGTTTAGATTGGCAGCCCATGTAATGAAATGTCTCTCTGTACTTAGCTCCTTCACAGTCAAAAATTTTAAAGAAAACACAATGTACATAATCCAGACTCTCTGTGAATTTTCCATTTTTACGTGGCTTATATTTACTTTATTTCTCTTAATCTATAACTATCTGTACTCTGTCTCTTTAAAGACTTTATCCCCTTTTTTTTAAGGGCATTAACTTTATTCTTTCTCTCTCTATTTTTTTTTTCTCTCTCAAGCCTACGTACACTCATCCAACATTGTGATCCATTTAGTGGTCTGTCTGAATCTGTTTTATTGTGAATCTGTAATTTTTTCACTATCCAGGAGCATTTCTTAAAATGTTAAACAGTTCTTAAAAACTTAAGTTGCACCATGTACAGGTAATACGGTACTGCCTGTGTCCTGCCCAGTCTAAACCTTAACTGCACGGTTTTAAGGTAATTACGGTAGTTCCTGCCTGAGACCAGCACAGATCAGCATGGCAGAGCTGAGCCAAGCTGCTCCTGCCTCAGAGCCATTTGGTGCCCCTGAGCCACAACAGTTCCAGGCACACAGCAGTCCACATTGGAGCCGCAATCAGCAGTTTAACTCTGAGACTGAGTGTGCAGCACAGAAACTCTTTTCTTCCAAGTTACAGCCAAATCTGACACGCAGAGCACTGCGCAGTCTGAAAATGCGTCTCTGTATGGCGGCAGGAATCCGCCATGCTCTTCCGCCTGCCTAAGCCTGATTCTGCCGTCTGCCCAGGTGCAGGCGGGAAGCGCTGAGCCATCGGCACGGTCTCAGAGCACTCTCCTCCGATCCCAAGCGGGAACACAAACATCCAGTCCCGTAAAAGCCTTGAAATGCTTTAAAGCCAGAGTTCACGCTGGCAGCATAGCTCCAGGAAGCAGCGCTTTAAAATGACGCGGCTTTTTTTTTTTTTTTTTTTTTGCTGTTGCTGAATCAGGAATCTCTCTACAGAACGCCACCAACAAAACAGCAAAAATCTGTGTTAAACTCTCTCTCCCTTATTTTTAAGCCTTCTCAGGTTTTTAAGTGGATTTAGCCATCACGTCTGGGCGCCATCTGTTGAAATAGGAGCGGCGGCAGGGCTGCGTCCCCGGCACCCGGCCGCCCGCATGGCTAGCTTATGCCCAGAAATAATTACACGGAAACTGTATTCTTTCAAACACTGCCTGGCCCGGATAGTTCCAGTTCCTTATGGCTAGCTCTTACATATTGTTCTAACCCATTTCTAATATTCTGTGTAGCCCACGAGCTGGCTTACCAGGGAGGATCTTAACCTGCGTCTGTCTGGAACGGGAGAACCATGGCGACTCCTCACACAGCTTCTTTTTCCCAGCATTCTCCTCTGTCTACTCCGCCTACCTAATTTTCTATCCAATAAAATGGGCCAAGGCAGTTTCTTTATTAATAAGAAATCACTCCCACATCAGGCAGAGACAGGCAGCTTTCTGAGTTCGAGGCCAGCCTGGTCTACAAGAGCTAGTTCCAGGACAGGCAGCAAAGCTACAGAGAAACCCTGTCTCAAAAAACCAAAAAAAAAAAAAAAAAAAAAAAAAAAAAGAGAGAGAGAGAGAAAGAGAAAGTAGCAAATGGGAAAGGAACACAGATCCTTGATCCATTCAGTAGCAAGCCACAGGAGGCAAGGCACAGTGAGTGCAAGCCTGTTGGAACCTTACACCACAGTCATGCTGTGAGCAGCAAGAATAAAGCAACAAGGGTAGCTGCAGAAAACCACAGCCCACTGACTTCCCAGCCCTGGGTGTGAACATAAACACACACACAGGGCACAGGAAATGCACACTTTAGTGGGAAGGGAGTGTCTTGCCCTTGTTATGTCAACAAACTGGTTAGGACCCTGAACTGAGAATGAAGTCCTACCTTAATATAAGGATAATCAAGGAGAAAAAGAACGTTTCAATTTTTCACCCAAAGACATACCATGTTTCATGAGAATTTCTATTACTAATTTCATGTTTTCTAACTAAAGATGTCTTAGAATTAGGGTACTTTTTCATATGTAACTTGTAACCTTACATTAATCTGTATTAACTTATAACTTTCTCTTGAAATTCTAACTTTAAGGATGAGACTAAAAACTGCATACTTAACATGTATTCCAGATGCTTCTCAGGTAGTTTGTTTTGTACCTTACAATGAGACACATTCTCGAATATGTATTCCCCTCCCCCACATACTCCTGGCCCACCGTCACACCAGCCTTCAATGCTGGACCATCTAGCACATTACGAAAATATAACACTTTCAACAATGGACTAGATGGATTCTGAAAAAGATTTTTTTAAAAAATTGAAAAATGTGTTTGGTACATGTTCAGTTTCTTTATCTCTCCTAACAGAGAGTCCTCTCACACTTCTTACACATGAAAAAGTATATCCACTCAGAAACACTACCTAAGTTAGTAACCAACAGGACCATAGCCTGGTAAATTAACTAGGGTAAATCAGTCACGGGCCTACCACCTTGAAACATTTTGTGATTGTCGCTGACATCTGCATTTGGTCTTTGAGTCCAAATATCATTGGACTTCGAGCCACATATCAATGTTTGATAAATTAATATAATAGCATAGATACACTTCTATTGATTTAGAACACTCGTTATTAACCTGGGCAACAGAATTGATCAATGAAACTGTGTGCTGTAATCTACATAACTATTCTGTACCTTTTAGATAATAAACCATTTTTTATTTTGTATTTCTGTCATTATAAATAAAACTTTTCTGACTGTGATTTTCCATGACATAAGCTCCTATAAGTGGGATTACTATGCTAAAGATGTACATGTTTGTATAGATCTTGAGACAATCTGCCAAACTCCTTTTCAAAGAAACTTGTTCTAATTTTCACATTGTCTCCAGGATGCTGTGTTCTCCTACGTCCTCTCTGGCGTGAACATGTTGTCTTTTCTATCTGGGGATGCCCTTTCCCATTTAAGAAATTTCTGGTACACTCCCACACATTATATTGTACCATGCTCAAATGCTACTCTTTCTTACAGCCTTCCTGAAGTCTCTAGCCAGCTAGTTAGTCACAGTTCCCACAGCACTTTGTAACACTTATCCAGTAACTCCGGATTTCTTATAGTTTGTGTCTTTTTTTTCTACTTCTTTGTAGATAATTAACATCTAGAGAAATGAGACTTGTTCAATTTTGTCATTTGTTTGGTTTTCTTTTCTTTTCTCTTTTTTTTTCTTCTTTTGGTTTCTTGAGACAGGATTTAACAGTGTAGCCTTGGCTTCCTGGAACTTGCTCTGTAGACCAGACTGGCCTGGAACTCACAGAGATCCACCTGCCTCCTGAGTGCTGGGATTAAAGGCGCAAATGCAGCCACCGTCCGGCCAATCTCGTCATTGGAAAGTCAGCTCATTGCTTAGGTTCGGAGTATGCTTATTAAGCAAATGGAAAGAACGAATGGGTCAACATGATTCTTAAGCCCAAGTTATCGACACCTTGTTTTTATAAACATCACTGTCTTGTGTGACACTGTGAAAGCCCACCTTACTCTAGAAACATATGCAATAGGCCTTTCAAAATATGCACACATTTTTATATTTGTACATTTCATAGACCTATTTTTGTATATTTTTGCAGATCTATTTTTGAGTGTAGATGGCAAAACTCTGTGACGTGTGGTGAATCAGGTCGTTGGGTACAGTGGCAGCAGAACAGTCTACTTTCATTCTAAAAGGAAGCCCTTTTTATGAATGAAATCCTAGCACAGGCGAACAGGGTGAAACAGCACCCGTGGGGAGTGCAGCCAGCACATGGCACTGCCATAGGGGAAAGAAATAGAAAACAGCTCTGGCTGATGAGCTGCATAAGTAAGTACCAGGAGTCAACGCATGTGCTGTATCTCAGTTCATTCTAGCATCCTATACTTCATTTTTGCTCTTATGCCAACATAAGAAATATAGACAAAACCAGTATGGCATAGCTACACCTTGAAAGATGAAGTCAAAAGACTAGGAATGTGGCTTCAAGAGAGAAGTCTGGACACCATTTACAAATTAAGAATCCTACTTCAGGCCCTGTTCTCACAGAAACACTAGCCCTTACCAAAAATGTTCAACTTTTCAATTGAGATGTTGAGCTTTGAAACACAGATTAAGTTTTTCTTATTTGCCATTTTATGTGTAGATTTATGCAGTCTATGATGTACTGAACTTTGCCAGGAAGTGGCAGGCTTTGTGCCAGTGAAATTTGTATGTCAGCTCGGGTGAGATCAATAAAAAATCAATGAAGTCCTTAGTATGCACTGAGCTTACCCACTTCTATAAATGCTACATACACAGTTTAATGTGGAAGGCAAATGGAGCTCACAAGCATGATGCATAACTCTCTATGGGGCACAATACCATTAGCCAGGCTAACTTTATCTCCCTTGCACTGCTGAAGAGAGGCTATCAGGATGCTAGGGACAAAGATGTCATCACAGGATGAACTTGAATCTACATTCTTTGTTATCAAATCAAAGCAAAGCCTACTCACTTCCTTTAGATGTCAAACCACGTCAAGTTATTATCAGTACACATCATATAAAGCATACTTCATATGTGTTTGGGGCATATCAACATGTAATGTTAAAACAACATTCCAGGTGCATACTCCACACAATATGCATGGTTTTTATGACAACCAATTATCCATTCCTTCAGTGAAGAAAATGCAATATGTTCTAGAAACTACTCCTATGAAAGAGTAAGTTCTAGAGTGACATCACACACAATGTAAAAGAATGTGTAGGGCTAGTGAAATAGTACGGAGTCAAGCCTCTGCTATTAAGTCTGATGACTAGAGTTTAACCTGAGTTTGATTCCCAGGACTCATGACAAAAAAGGAGAGAATGCTCTGTTTCACGTTGTCCTTGACGTACATGTTATGATATGTCATGTCCAACTGGAGCTAAACTAAATGAGTGGACACTTGTCCAGAATCACAGAAGACAGAGCTGTGTAAGTATTGTAAGTAATCTACCATTTCTCTAAAGCAGTCACTCTTCAGAGACCCTTGTCTAAGACAGTCTTACTCTTAAAACCTGCTGAAGAAAACAATGGATGATATTGCTTATGCAGGTTACCAATATAGATGTTCGTGAATAAAATATAGTAAATGAAGATTCTATTTAAAAATCTATTTTTTAATTTTTTGTTTTGTTTTTGTTTTTCAAGACACAGTTTCTCTATGTAACAGCTCTGGCTGTTCTAGAATTCACTTTGAAGACCAGGTTAGCCTCAAACTCACAGAAATCCGCCTGCCTCTGTCTTCCCAGTGCAGGGGTTAAAGGTGTGAACCACCATCGCCCGGTTTAATTTTTTTAATTTAATTCCATTTAAAATTAAATTAAGGCCTAGAGAGATGGAGCAGTTCTTAAGAGCACTGACTATTTTTGCAGAATGCTCAATTAGGTTCCCAGCACCCACAGCTGGTGGCTCAGAGCCATTTGCAATTCCAGCTCCTGGGAATTCCTGGGAGTTCAATGTTTTCTCTGGCTTCTCTGAGTATCCTCGTCCCCCAACAAATAATAAAATACATTTTTAAAATTTTTTTTAATAAAATACATTTTAAAAAATAAATTTTTATTAGAATGTAAAAAGACAATACTAAAGATTTATCATATTTAAAACTATATAACTTACATAAAACTAAATAATCTATCTTATTTAAAGCTAAATAAACTAAATAATGTTGGCATGACAAATTTTAAAATAACTATAAAATATCCTTTTAATAAAATTTGTGTTCATATGTAATTTTGTAATTAATCTGTTGAAATATCACACAGTTTAGTCTGTGGGAAAACCCTTATGCTCATGAAAGAAATGAAAAAGGCAACCATGGTTCTAGTAGTATTGTAGAGATGTTTGTCTTTATCAAGAATGTGCTACAATACAACCCGCTATGATGACTGACCACCAAAGGCATTCTGGGATATCCTTTGAGAACGACTGCTCTCTGTAGGACTTACGCAACATACCCATTATTCGTTTCTGGAACCTAAGTAACGTGTGATTCTATTTATTTATTGAATTTTTTGGAGGGGTGCTCCTTGGCACATTTCTAATAGAGAAGACCATGACACACAAATCACAGATATCATTCAGTTTGGGAGTCACAATGTATGTTAGAATACAATATTGACTGTTTGGTTCATTGACATATTGAAACCTGTAATGGCATATTGAAACATATAATGCTGTGTATGCAAGGGCGTGTGTGTCTGCGAAGATGTGTGCATGCCTGTGTGTATCTGTGAAGGTGTGTGTGTGTGTCTGTGTAGATGTGTGCATGTGTGTTTGTGTGTCTGTGAAGGTGCACGCGCGCGCGCGCGCGTGTGTGTGTGTGTGTGTGTGTGTGACTGCACATGCGAGTGTGAGCATGCGCCTGCCGGGGGCATGCTCATCCAGATGTACACATTCATTTGTGCAAATGTGGACTTCAGAGGACAACCTGCAGTATTGTTCCTAAGGGGTCACCTGTGTTCTCACTGGCTTACAGCTCACCAAGTAGCTAGGCTTAATCAGAGAACCAGGGATGCACTTCTCTAATAGACCTGATTTTTCACTGAATGTGGACTCCGGGCATTAATGTCAGGTCCTATTGCTTGGAAAACAGTACTTTTCTGTCTAAGTTACCTCCATAATCCCAGACTCATGAAGTCTCTGGTCTCTTTAATGTTCTTTAAAACAAATGATATAAAGATTCTGCCTAAATGAAATGAAAAGCTGACTGTATCTGAATTTATTTCTGTTGAAACAAAGTGGATTTCCTGAACATTAGCCCTGAACTTTAGAAGAGATACATGGGGGAGAAGATAAAATTCTAAACAAGCTATTATATGTTTCTTTTTATTCTCTAAAATTTTCCAGGACATTTACCAGTTAGGTAGTATTTCACGGTAATTTCTCAATTGCAAAACAATTGAAATCAAGCAACAAAGAAGGAAATGTCACTTTGAGTCGATTGGAAGCCAGAGTTGCATATGTTTGTGACTGCAAAGAACAAAGAAAAATCATTGTTATTATTTTTATTTGTGCTTTAAAGTCAGATCCTTTGAGAGAGATGCACATAGTAATTCAGAAACGAAGTGGTGATGTATTCATTTGTGTTGAATTGTTGCAAAGAATTGTTGGGAAAATATATATTAAAGAGTAAAATGTTCTTCCTAAATTAAAGGCTTGATTATATAACAAATAATTATTTGATTGTAGAAGATGGTTTCATTTTCTTTCAATCTGGAGAACCCACAAAATGAGACACAGTGTCTACCCCTGCCTTGGTGATCAGTTAACTATTTTGACTGTTCTGTCAGAAAAACAGTGTATACTGAATAAAAGGCTCTCTCCTGCTAAAATCTTGGAGAATAAAACAAAATAATTTCTATACTGAAAAATAAAAAAAGGGGTCACACATCTGACTTCTCCTTTGCCATGAGTCGCAGGAGAGCAGATGTGTTAGCTGTCTATTGTATTGAGAAGGGTCCACATTACCTAAGTCATAACTGATCTCAAAGCAGAAGGACCAAAGGCTTAGTAGCTCAGAAACCAAAGTCTCTTAGATATTTCATATTAAACTAACTTCGCACTTGATCCAGGTAGGCAGAAAGAATGCCGCAAAATCTGACTGTTCAGCTGTGGGTCTTTACAATGTACTGAACCCTTTCTGTTTGATTTTTGGGAAAACAGAGGATGGGAGGAGATTTGTGAAGTGATTTCTGAGGTATAAAACAGATGTTTATGTGCTTTAGTTCTTACAAGAAGATGCCAGGTGAGGCTATTATGAACCATTGCAGCATAATTAACAATTCTAAAGCAACAAATTTTCTAACACACTAAAAAAAAGCAAAACAACAAAAAACAAAAAACCAACAACAACAACAACAAAAAAAAAATCCACATTTTTGTAAAAATTAGAATCTACACTCAACAGAAAGCAGAAAAACAGTCCCTACGACCTGCCCAGACACAGTCTGCAGCAGAAGTTTTGAAACATTGCCCAGGAGAATGAGACAGCCACAACCTATTCAGTCAGAATTCTAGGTAACTGTAATTACATGTTATATTATTAACTTATGGATGTTAAGACTGTTTATCTCTTAATAAGCAGGCTGATAGTTCTTAACTGTACCTAAAATGCTCAGATCAATTACATATATATATCATTTGCTTGTACAAAGTAAATAAAAAGAAATTCAATTTCTGGTTCTGCTTGTGATTTTTCAAGTGAAACATGGATCTGTGTTTGAAAAATGCCACTCTAAGGCTTATTACACTTCAATGTAAAAAGACAAAGTCAGACATTGAGCACTGGCTCTTCCAAATGGGGGCTCATTTAAAACTCTGCATATACAATATAGAATAAGACCACAGAACTGCTGATCTTATGGAGTTGAATTCTCAGGTAAAATGTAAACTAAAAGTCAAGCAACACAGCATTGGCATTGGCATTTCCCTCCAGCCATATATCACATCCTGAGTTAAATATGACAAGCTTAATAATTGTCATCTCCAGGAAGCACACCCATCATGGGAACCATATGGAGTACACCCATCATGGGGAGCCACAAAGGATCATCATGCTAAGAAGGTGTTATTAATTGATTTGGACTGAAAGCAAATTGGGTAGCATTGGGAAGCAATAGTGATTCTAGGATTTGGTATCTCAGTAAATTTTATCGGTATCATGAGCACACTAATGAATTTATAAAGTCCTACTCACTTATGTGTTTTAGATGAATGTCTCTGGTTTTATCTCTTATTAAATAATATAATGATGAAGCATCACTTTTGTATCATCATGGTCTTAGAATGGCACTGTCTCCTGTTCACACTGTATGGGACTATTTCAATCTGAAGATGGGTGGTACTGTCCACCTGTAAGTACAGTTTTAATAACACACTATGGATCAGATAAATTCCTGAATAGTAGAGTTATCTCTTTGCTTTCAACAATCCAAGAAACCACTCCGTAGACTTAAAAGTATTACAGAGTGATGGAACAGAACAAAAAAGAATGTTCCTGATACTGAATGGTAAGAGGAAGGCTGTTAGACGTTGTTAAATGAGCGGCATCACGCAACTATCTAGATGAAAAGCGTTTGTGAGCCCAGCAATTACCGAAAGATACTGAGATGGAAAAGCACCTTGGAGCATGCAGGAGCTAAAACAGAGAAGGAGAAGGGATGGCCTGATTGGAGTTGTATTTGCATGAGACTTTAAGTAAAATGGGCCACGATTCGAGTTTTCCAAAACAAAGTACAACACATTTTTTTTGTTTATTTCATCCATAGTCAATGTAAAGGTTTAATGTGAGTTGTAAGTAGATAAGCAGCAGACAATTGAGCTGTGAAGGTTCCCAGAAGAGTTGAAAGATGGTAGTGGCAGTAGAGACAGTAGAGAGCAGTGTTTTAAAGTCAGAGTTATGAATGGGTCATTTGGGGAAACCAGATGGAGAGAAGCATGAGAGAGGATTTCAGTAACTACAGGGATCTTTGTTCAGTGATCATCTTAACACATAGGCGATTCAGAGAGGGCAGTGGGTTTGCGATGAAATAATAGATACATAATACAGGAGACATTTGAATACATTTGAATAAAAATTCAAATGGGATATACACAGTAGCTAATGTTGGCACTATTACTCAACTTCAAAATTTGTGCATAATATTAACCTAAAGCTTTGGTTTGGCTTCCAATTATCTCTGTTGGTTTGTAGATGAACTTGTATATATATAGCAAAGTTCGAACTTACCTCACACTAGACAGAGCAACTCAATGAAAGTATTATCGCTTTAAGTTCTAAGTAAATATTTAATATACATTTAGTAAATAATTAATCTAATAAACATGCAAAAATAGATGAGACAAGTTAAAAATATAAAGCTATGTTAACTTAGTTAAATACCTATAAAATATCTCATAGTTAACCTTATACATCACATTGGTAAACCTGCAGTTATCTAACTGAGCTAAGGAAGAAGGTTAAGACCATCTTTTCCATCTCTTCCTTTAAAAAAGATACTAGAGTTACTGGCCAATGCACTAGGACAAGAAGAGAACATAAAACAATACTGGGATAGAAAAATAAGATTGCCCTTGTTTATAGTTGTCAATGTAGAAAATTAAAAGTAAAAGAGAAAAAAATCCTGAAACAAATAAACAATAACAGAAATGTTGCAAGATGCAAAGTTAATGTAAAAACTCACAAGGGGGATCCAGATGACTCAGGGAGCACTTAATGCAGAAGCCTGATTTAACTGAGTTTGAATTTGAAACCTAGGACCCACACAGCAGAAGGATCCACATGGTGGAAGGACCCGTACCAGTTTCTCCGTATTGTTCTCTAACTTCTACACATGCATCCTGACATGTAGATTCCTATACAAATGTACATAATAAAAAAAGTTAAAAAGCTATATGGAGGCACAAAAGACCTAGAATAGTGAATGTAGTATTGAAGGAGAAGAGCAAGGTTGGAGACCTGGCATTACACAAGTTCAAGATTTTCTATACATAAAGAAATCAGCTCAACATTAACCAAGATGATGAAAGAACAAAGTGATAGCAGACCCATGTGAATAAGTTGACTGACCTTTTACAAAGAAAAAAAGGCAACATAATGGATAAAAAAATTGTTTTTCAGCATTTGCTGGTATATCCAAACATCCACATGTAGCAAAGTTATCCTAGACATAGATCTTGTGTCTCACACGATTATGTACCCCAAGTGGATGACATATCTAAATGCAAAAATAAAAGCATGAAAACCTCTAGAAGATGTGTTAGGAGAAAACATACGTGGTCTTAAGTATGACTTTGACATTTTGGGTTTAATATCAAAGGCATGAATTCATAACTGAATAACAAATAACTCAGACTTACACAAAATAAAACACAAACTAGAATAGAACTTCTGCTTATGAATTACACTGTCAACAGAATGAGAAGATGAGCCATATCATAAACACATATCATAAAGGGCTGTTACTCAAAAGCTGCAGGCAATGCTTGAAACCCAATTAATAAGAAAGAAAAACACAAAGAATGGATCAAAGTTAAAACACACAACACTAAGATAGCCAGTGTGCAATAATGTATATAAGAATGTATTAGCCGGGCGGTGGTGGCACACGCCTTTAATCCCAGCACTCGGGAGGCAGAGGCAGGCGGATCTCTGTGAGTTCGAGACCAGCCTGGTTTACAAGAGCTAGTTCCAGGACAGGCTCCAAAACCACAGAGACACCCTGTCTTGAAAAACCAAAAAAAA
>NW_026067934.1:4099398-4117703 GCF_014885135.2 Alexandromys fortis | reverse complement strand
TAGAATCTCTTCATTTTAATAACATTGTAATGTGTAATTATAGGGGTGTTGAAAGTTTATTTCTTCCTTAGAGTTTTAAATACATCTTCTGAGAGGAAACATAACCTTTGTAACATAACCATGTTCCCAAAAGCAGTTGAGTCTCCTGCTTTTCATGTAATTTTTCAGACTATATCAAGATAAGAGAAAAGAAAAAAGTAACTTCTAAAAATGTGCAGTACCATCCTGGATAGAGAGAAAGAAAGAAAGAAAGAAAGAAAGAAAGAAAGAAAGAAAGAAAGAAAGAAAGGAAGGAAGGAAGGAAGGAAGGAAGGAAGGAAGGAAGGAAGGAAGGAAGGAAGGAAGGAAGGAAGGCGAAAATACAAAAAAATATTTAGAAATCTTGAGTGAGGCTCTTTGATTGTCCTGACTGCCAGAGGATCTGGTAACCTTCAGAAACTCATTAATCCTTTCAACAAATATTTGACTTGTGAAAGGAGATGGCAGTCAGGTAAGGGTGAGCAGGACACACAGTAAGCAATGGGAACAAACCGTTGCCTGCAGAACTTCAAGACCTAGCAATGAAAAAGAGATACTCTTTCCTACATTACAGGAAATTTATCTTTAAGACCCATGAGAAGCACAGTTGGGACAGAATTTCTGAGGCAGAAGGAATTATAGTTTAGAAGCAAGGATCAGTTAGAGATAATAGAAATAAATGTCATTGATGTTTTTATCTGTAAAGATAGGGAATCTCTGGCCATGTAGAGAATGTAGAAGAAATTTTTCTTTGAAAGAGATAACATAAAGATGAGTGAAAGAGAAAAAGCATGGTGTGTCAACAGAAAACTCATTTCACCTGAATTAGACGTCACCTGGGAACACAGGGATAGACTTGGGAGTCGGAGTATACTAAGCTGACATTCCTATATGAAGGTGTTTCTGTACTTATCTGTAAAGTTTAAGATTTTATTAATTTACTTATCTGCATGTAGGTAAATAAATAAAAGATCTTGGGGAGATTTTCATGGATTATATGGTGTGCCCACCCACAAATATGAGGGTCCTTATATGTGATTGAGGGGGGTAAGAAAGAGAGAGAGAGGGAGAGGGAGAGAGACAGAGACAAAGGGAGATGCAGCAAGGAGCCAGAGGTCAAAGCTGTTTAAAGAAAGAACTATGTACTAGGCAATGAGTCATAATGTTGAATGGACACAGTAAAATGAATATTTATGTCCTTTACCTAAAAACAAAGTCACATGAATCTTGGAAGCACTAACTAAAATTAATAATCATGACTCATTAAATGGGTTCTTTGCCACTGGAAATATTAAGTGATATATACCGATAATATTAATATTGATAAATGAATAAATGCATTTACAGATAGATTTAAGAGTTATTTCAAGGTAAAATTTAATGCCAAAAAGTCATTGTTAGCCAATTATTATTATTGTTATACAAATATTAAAACTAATCTACTATAGATGAATGGGAGAATGGAGAAGACTTTTAAAACCATCGATTTATTTTTTTTTTATTTTGTATATGTGTGAGTGCCTGTGTGTATATATGTGCACCACATGCATGCAGATG
Organism: Alexandromys fortis; assembly: GCF_014885135.2. NCBI lineage: Eukaryota > Metazoa > Chordata > Mammalia > Rodentia > Cricetidae > Alexandromys > Alexandromys fortis. The sequence goes on along the minus strand of NW_026067934.1, from coordinate 4,116,128 downwards.
CCTGAAGAGGTAAGGAGACAAGTGTTAGACCCCTTGAAACTGGAGTGAGAGGTGATTGTGAGCTTGCTGCTGTAGGTGCTGGCAACTCTTAACTTCTGTGCTCTTTCTATAGCACAAGAGAAAAGGAACCTGCAATGAAAAGTGTTTGGTGTAGCTCTGAGGTTTGAGAAAGCTCTGAAAGGATGCTAAGCTTCACCTTCACAAATGTTTTCTGACTGCCAGCAAGTAAACAGCACTGTTCGTTCCTTATTTTACTTTCCCTAGTTCGTCATTAACCATTGAGAAAGCTCCCTGTCTCTTTTTTCTGTGAAGCGTTGGGCAACTAGAGAGAACAGCAATGCTCCTTTTGCCCCAAAGTTATATGATCTTCAGGTCTCCCCAATGTATTCATGGTCTGTCTTACAGCTTGTCCTGAGCACCCACTCTGTAATCTGGGGTCACTAGAGGGTACTGCTTGCCTGACAAAATGGAAAGACTGGGTGACTGGTCTGCAGAGACTTCACTAACAGAAGAGGCTCACAGCAAGGGCTATGCAAACAGCCTGTGTGAATTTTAAGCCTTGCGCTGGCCCAAATCACTACAGCTTCAGGCATTTTCTAAAGTGCTATTGCACCACTTTTGCAAAAGACAGCCTGGTCAGCAGTGGGGTGACCTCCACAGGCAGAATGCACCATGTCTAGCTATCGGGCAGAAATTTCAGAGCAAGCAAAACAACTATGGTTTCTATTTTCTGTCCCTAAATGAAAACCATTCAGGGTAACCATGACAATAGAGGCAGGTGGGACTAACACTGTTGATCACTGTAAACAGAATGATGGTAAATATTCCACATCACTCTAAGTTTTGGGCTACTCAACTCTAAAGAACCATGTTCCCATGGTATTCCAAAACTGAAGCTTCCTCAGTTGAACAGAGTAGTTTATGACTGGTAAGCCCTGGTTTTGCGCAAGAATGAGCATGGTTCTCAATATTTGTAATTACTTTAGCTGACATTGCACACACATACATATATTTAATGACAAGACTTGCATAATGCAATGAAAAATCAAATCTATTGTTTTGAACACTTAGTTGTGTTGATGCCCAAATGTGAATTGAAGACCACTTTTTCAAATAACAATTAAAAAGTAAAATGAACCAATTTTGCCTGAAAAACTATCCTAAAATGCATTATTCCCTTATCTACTTTTCCAATCAAAGGACACAGAATGTAATTTAACCCTTTACAGAAATATAATGGCATAGGATTCATTATCAAAGTGATAATTGTTCCATACCCCTGCTGCACAGGGAGACCCTAGGGACTGTGGCTGTGTTGTTAGCTTCCTGTGTTAGATACCATTCTCATTGTGTGACTAACACCTGACTCAAGGTGATAAATAACATAGTGAAGGGCTGTTTGGGCTCACAACTCAAAGGGGTACACACAGTTCATCATGGCTCACAGTTAAAGGGGGTACACACAGATCATGGCTCACAGATAAAGGGGTAACACACAGTCCAACATGGCTCACAGCTCAAGAGCTTATACATGGTACATCATGGCTCACAGGTGAAAGGGTACACATAGTCCATCAGGATTCACAACTAAAGGGGTACACACCGTCCATCATGGTTCATAATTGAAGGGCACACATACAGTCCATCATAGCTCACAGTTAAAGGGGGTACATACAGTCCATCATGAGTCACAGCGGAAGGGGATACACACATTCCATCATGGCTCATAACTGAAGGGGGTACACACAGCCCATCATGAAACACAGTTAAATGGGGTACACACAGTCCATCATCACAGGGAAAACCTGATAATACAATCATGTAGCAGTTAGCTGGTCACTTTGTGATCACAGCCATGAAGCAGAGAGAGAAGTTTGTGTCCATCTTTTCCTCTTTATATTAGGTTCAGTACCCCAGCCAAGAAACTGTTCTCCATATGTTTGGGTGAGGGATCATCTTACTTTAATTTACCTGAATCTAAAATCCCATAACGATACCCTAGACATTTGTTTCCATAGAGATTCTAAACCCCATCAGTTGATAGTCGGGTTAACTACCATGCTGCTTTACTGTAGTTTTGTTCCCTGTGAATCACTCCTTCATAGATTTCCTGCCATTTCTCCCTGACATGATGTGTGTAGACTTTCTGTTCTTTCTCTTCTCATAGTAGCCAGTCTCCTGCTTCTATCACTTAATGCTAATCTAAGTAAGCTATTTCCACTTTGTCAAAGACAGGGTATGCATGAACCCTGCACAGGAATTTTAGACAAATACTTCTTAAAGAACAAAGTGCTGCAGTTAACCTTGTTAAAATGTAGATTCTGCAGGCTCTGGGCACTTCTAGAAAGGGAAGTGAAGTGTTTCTGACCTCATCTGACAGGGCCCATAAGAATGGGTCTATTCCTTCTTGACTAAAGGTCAGAGAGTTGGAAGTTACTTCTGTTCCTTCAAGGTTACCATCAACAGTTCAAATAATAGATCAGAGAGGTCTGCTCTCTCAAGGTTTTTGTCAACAGGTATGGCTAATATCCAGACCTGATATTTCTACCTCAAACAAACGTCTAAAGGATCCAACTAGGTTCCTACTTCCTTAGCTAAATAACTATGGATTATACCAAGAAAGTGGTTTGCCTACAGAATGTTGTGGTCCAGGGTGTGAGTCCTACTTATCTTGTTTTGGCAACAGAATGTTTATCTCCTTCAGCGGGTCTGTTCATTCCTTATATCATGTGATATGGGTTTTGGGGTATTTAAGCAAATGGAAATTAAACGTGGGTGACATTCGGTATTCACTGGATGTCCCTCCGGATACTATCCTATGTTTTTGTTTCTTATTTCGTCTATGTGTTTGTTCCTTTTGCCTAATAATTCTAATCCAACCTGGAGTGTACGAACCCACTACAGCAAGGATCGCAGCAGAAGTTACCCCAAAAAGGTGGCTTATGACACTCATCCTAGGAAAAGATTTTATGCTGATTCCTGGAACAAAGGAGAAGCAACCTATTGATTAATCACCTGATTTTAGCAGAACTGCATCTAAACTAAAGCTCTGAGGAAGGATTAAGAGCCACTTTCCAGAACTTGTCCTACAGATGTAGAAGACAGAATGTAGAGTTAAAATTGCTATAACAAAACCAAATTCTTTATCAATAAGCCTATCATCTGGCCCCATCACATATGCGCATCTCCCCTCTCTGTACCATGCAGAACTTAATTTCTGCCTCTCTTAGGAATCACTGTCTTTAAACATTTTGTTACTGAGGTGTAAGTTTTACATACTTGTCTCCTCCTTGACACTGCCCCCCTAAAAATTATTGTTGAGTAAATATAGAAATAAAGTAATTAAAATCTATAAAGTTCTTTCCACATATTTTCATATTTTTGCTGTGCTAATTTGTTAGATAAATAAGCAGGAATAGAAGCAGCATTGTAAAATATGAAGGTGTCGTTTTCCGGTGACCCTCAGCATTTTCTCCTAGTTCTGTAATATTCTTTTCCAACTTACTCTTTCCTCCTGCCCCCACACCCACTAAGGAAAACACACACACACACTCACCACTGAATATGCATTATCGTCATATTCTAAAACCTTCTAAGGAAGGGTCTGGAGTTGATATATGTCTGACTGTCTCTTAACAGAAATTGAATTCTACAATTGAAGAAGGACACATACAATAAAATATAATGAATGAGAATGTTGAAAAGGACTTTTGAACCTTAAAGATAAAGTAAAAGTGAAAATATTCTGAATGCCCCCAGTATTCTGTCAACAGCAAATTCTTTCCCCTCAATTGCTAATCGACAGTTTTCCTGCACTAGGGCCAAGAGTCTCTCCTTCATGGTAAACTGCATCTAGTTGAATTTGAACATCTAGTTGAATTGCACACAGAAGATTCCCACCATAAAGGGCTAGCTGCAAGCCAGACAAGGCAGAGGCAGGACAAACAAATCAATGTGGCAGCTCACTTACATCTACATTGTGCCTTCCTCCCCCAATAGCATATAGCATTTATTATGCAGTTAGGAAAAAAATAAAACAAAAAACCCAATTCCGCTAAACATCTGTGGAAGGCAGAAATGATTCAAATATTTAATTCACTTTGTCAATGAAGACTGACACCAGGACAGCATTTGGGTTCATGTTAAGCAAAATCCATTTTGTTAATTTAATCAGGACACCCATCTGCTTCCCATACCTTTAACCAAGTCAGTCTTCACCAACATGGAATTCTTAATGTTATAGAGCACAGGTGATCAGAGAGAAAACATGAGGGTCAGATTGACAGTTAACATGTGGTAGGTACATCTGAAGCCGCTATTTCAAGTCTCTCTGAATAGCAGATAACGAGAAGCAAATAACAGTAGATGGTGAGCCATAGAACAGGATTCATTTTTCTCCATCCCAGATGCTACCCTGATGAAAAGCATGGAGGTGGTGTGTGCATTTACAGCTCTGAGCTGCAGGACTGTTCACTAGGAAATGGCTAGCCATCCCTCAGAAATCGGAGCACAGAGCAGGCAAACAGGGTACTCTTTAGGCAGGATGTTTTAGGACTGGGGTGCAGAGAAGTCAGCAACAATAATAAGTTCCTGTGCTTGCTTCTGGGTCATCCTGCAGCTGCTCAATTGCGAAGGCCAGACAACACCTGGAGTGCAGATGGGTGGAAGTCGTAGCACTGATTGTCCTTCCACAGTAGGAAAACCTCAGGGAGTCAGCATGTGTTTCTCAAGAGGGGATGGGCATGCTAGCTGCACTTTTCTCACAAGTCTCAGCCCGCAATCACTGAATGCCTCAAGAGCCCAGCACAGGAGCCAAAAGAACTTGGATTTGAGTTCCATACCAGGAAATTTTGTTCCATGGCCACAGTGATTAGTAGTTCTAAGTTCTTTATTTTTGTGAAAAAAGCATAATGGCAACTTCTATTTTACAGATAACTTGGAGGGTAAACCAAATAACATTTATAAATTGCTTAACAAAAAGACAAGTCAATAAATAGTAGTTATGACTTCTTCCATGGAAGGCAATAATATTCAAGCGTAAATTTTATGAGCTCTTTCAGTATGTCTGAAAATTAAAGTAATGAACTGGATGCATGCTAAAATTCTATAATCTCTAGAGGCTTAAATGAATTGAAATATGCAAAGCACTTAAAAGATACTGTACAAGAGCAAGCTATTATTATAGAGATAATTAACAGGTAAAGACCCTCGTCTATTATCTTGATATATCCCTCTTCTACTGATGACTAGCTGTGTCCTTTGAACAAGTCACTTAAACTGCCTCAGTTTAATCATCCCTGATGTAAGAATGATAATAGCAAGCATTATTGATTAGATTGGTGTCGAAATTAATTACTTAACAGTTATAAATGAGATTGATGTATACGTATACGTATGAAGCACTATTTAAACATCAATGGATTTTTTTAAAAGACTTATTTGTTTTGTACTATATATGTATGTGTGTTTGCTTTTCATTCTTCTGTGTGGACCGTGTGTATGCTTCGACACACTTTTTTAAATACTACACATGTTATTGCTCATTGGCCTTTGAGTAGTTGCCAATTGACAGCTTTTAACCTAAGTCTCCCTTTAACTTTGGATCTCTGACTGACTTACTGCAAGGATTGAAAGGCCAACTGCTACTTCCTTTTTAAGGTCATACTCTAAAAACATCTGAGGAGACTACAGTGACAAACTTCTAGGGGTCTTGACAAAGCAAATGGCAAAAATACTGAACTATGGGAACTCTGGATTTTGCTAAAAAGCTGTGGATGCTTGAAGAGAACCCTGAGCTCCAGAAGAAAATAAGCCTTTTTAAGAGTGGGAAGAGAAGATATAAATACTTGTTTATTAATGAAAAATTTATATGAATGACTAAGAAAGTTCATCCTGTATATACCAGTTCTGTGGCCAGCTTTCATTACCTTCCCTTGTTTGTCTACCTTTGCAAAGAACAAATAATAAAGAGGTTTCCAGCTTGGCTCATGGTTGTTTGTACGGCTGAAGATGATAAAGATGAGTTAATACAATTCTGTGCTTGCAGACCTCAAAGAATTGGAACTGAATAAGATGACTAATAAGTAAAAATAAAGTGCAAGAGCAGAATAAATCATAGTGAGGTTATAAACTATGTGGAAAGCAGATGGGGATCTAGGCAGACCCTGGAAACCCTGAAGTCCACATCAGCAGCGGAAGCAGGTTTCGTTTTCAGTATGAACCTGCTCATGGCTAGAGTTACAGCAAGCGAGCCACAGCTTTTCTTCTTGTAGTCAAATCTCATGTGATAATCATGACCTTTAGCATGCTGAAGAGAAATTTGAGTTAGTATGAGGGAGAGAGGGTTCTCATGCCCCCTAACTGACACCTGTTACTGTTCCAGGAGTGGGCAGAGAGGAGGCACCAGAACCATCAAGATTAACATTTTTATTTGTCTGTTGGTTTGAGATGCAGGGTAGAGTTAGATGAGAGAGGAAGTGGGATGATCTGGGAGGAGATGGGGGAGGGGAACCATGATCAGAATATATTGTATGAAAAAAATTGTGCTCAAAAGAAAGATTACCATATAAGGGAATGGCATTGGCAAAGCATGGACACTTTCCCTCCAAAGCTAGTTCAAACAAGCAATATTGCAGGAGAAAAGCCCCATGAACCGTGTATATGATCTATAAAGTCTCCTGAACCATGAATATGATCTGGAGTCCCTATGAACCATGTTCCCTAGAGTCCCCATGAACCATGTATATGATCTACAAAGTCCCCATGAACCAAGATTATGATCTAGAGTCACCATGAACCATGTATATGACCCACAGAATCCCCATGAGCCATGCATATAGTCTACAAAGTCCCATGAACTATCTGTATCATCTAAAGCATCCCTGTGAATCATGCATATGATTATCGTAGTCCCCATGAACCATGTCTATGACTTACAGAGTTCCCATGAACCAGGTATATTACATACAGAGTCCCCATAAACTGTGTACCTGATCTACAGAGTCCCCATAAACTGTGTATATGATCTACAAAGTCCCCATGAACCATGTCTATGACCTACAAAGTCCCCTTGAACTGTGTCTATGATCTACAGAGTCCCCATGAACCATGTCTATGACCTACTGAGTCACCATGAACGGTGTATATAATCTATAGAATCCTCATGAACTGTGTATATGATCTACAAACTCCCCATGAACCATGTCTATGTCTATGATCTACTGAGTCACCATGAACTGTGTATATGATCTACAGAATTTCCAAGAACCATGTCTATGACCTACAGAGTCCCCATGAACTGTGTGTATGATCTACAGAGTCCCCATGAACCATCCACATTATTTACAGAGTCCTATCCTGGCCCTCTGATGCACTTCTATTCTCAGAAGTGACCTTTCTGCTTTCCACATAAGCTATCTCCATTTCAACAACTATGCATATGTACTTGCTCCAATTCTTTGTTCTGATACACAAGAACCTGGAAGTCTCAGCATGTGTGTTCAAGTTCCCAATAGATAGAGGCATAAATGGGCTATTGGCAAAAATCGTCAAGCAGCCCCACATTTCAAGACTCTAATTCTGGTCCAATTCTTTTTAATTTATGCACGAAAGATCAGAGGCTCGAGGAAGAGACAGCTTGTTAAGATTATACAGCTAGTTGCTTTCAACTTTGGAACGTAATTACAAAAGGCAATTTGTACATTTGGTTATTCCTGTTAAGTATCTCTATTCATAATGCTAAACACGGATTTTTGCTACTTCAAAAGCTGTTTTAGTTCTTAAATTTGCGATGTCTATTACATTTCACCAGTGTGAGAAAATGAGTGTGTCTAATCTTGTCAATGTAATATTTATTCTCAATTCCTGTTATAGCTATTTCTTCTTATTTGAAAGTTGATAAAATCTGTTGGCAAGTCTCTTAGAGCTGCAAAGTAGAAACTCAAAACACTTTGCAGAATATTCAATACAAACGGGCCCAGGAACCCTCCAATGGGTCTTTTTTTTTTCTTGTTTAACTTAAGTTTCTTGTGAAGTCTCTTGTGAATTTTAAAGTTATATAGTTATATATTACTTTTTACATTCATGTTTTAGAATTCCTAAACCACAGCACAGTGATGTTTCTGCATTATACTCAAACAGACATTTTCAGTATTCCATGAGAGCTACAAGTAAGATAATATGATATTTTGGATAAGAACTTTTAAAGGTATTACAGACAGAATCTGGAAGGTGTAATAATTTGTTTTTTTCTTACTCAAAAGACAATCCTTTTCACTTAGAAAAAGTTATTGACAATAAAGTCTACTTGGAGAGATACAAGTCTAAGACATAAATGCAGTGTTTATCATTGTTTTGAGGTCTGAGGACAAAGCCATAGGTCTGAAAAGGTATGTGACTTAGCCACACAGTATTGCTAGTGTAAAAAGCTGACACTGATTGTGTGTCCTAGGGATAAGACATTGGAAATGGAGACAGGCGGGGGTCATTTACATATCTTCTAGCTTATTTTAAGGAACATGGTCAACATCAACCCTTTAAACAGGACAGAGACAAACTCAGACAGATACTTTGGAAATTCTCATGGAGGTGAGGACTCTTTCATTTATGGTGAACTAGTTGCTATCTTTCTCAAGCTTTTTAAACTTTTGAGATTATACAATGAATTTACTAATCTCTCTGGACACATAAACACACACATGTAAGAGTTAGTTATCTAGACAATGTGGTGTCCATGTGTGAGTGGTTTGCCCAACTGGCCCACGGTTCACACTGGTAGAAGCTGCTCTGGTTTCCTTGAGACTGTTGGGGTTCCTGGCACATAGACTTCATGGCTGATGCAGTGGGGGCTCAAATAGTAAATCTCACTGTGTTCATTTGGGTTTCTCTGTCTGACATCCATTGGCTTCTTCAAAGCCTTATCTTCTTTACCATCCTTTTCTTCCTTTCTATGCCTCTCAAATCAATACTCTGAAGTGAGGTGGGGGTATCACGCATGATTTGTTTAAAAAACAAAGAGTATCAAATTTGAAACAATGAATTATAGTCTAGTCAAAGAATGGTAAATACTGAATTTCTATTGTCTGCATCTCTCAAATACTGTGACTGGTCATATTCATCCTCTATTACATGCATCTAGCTTAAGTACAAAGTACAATAATTTACATCTCTTCAACAGAGAAGAGAGGGCTAAAGGCTATTGCCCATTTCATCACTGAAATCATGAAACCTCTTTCAAAGTCCATAGAGTATGGCTTAGCAACGTGATTGTTTGAGAGTGAAATCATAAAAACATTACAGTTTAGTCCACATTGGGCATTCTACTGTTCTATAGAAGGGCACTAACTGAAAGAATGCCAGAAAGAAATTACCAAGGGCCAGGCCAAAGGATCTCCCTAAAAATGGGTATTCTCTGCTAAAAGAGAGGAGGAGACTGGTGGACAGGAACTGGAACTATACAAAACTCGATGCTATGCAGAACAAGGATGTGTTTTTTTTTTTTCATTTAAACACTGTTTGACCCATTTCTATCTAGCCTCTTCTAGGCTAATTCTCACATATTAATTTAGCCCATTTTTAATCATCTGTGTAAGCACCCCAAGATGCGCGTACCGGGAAGATTCTAGCCTATGTCCATCCTGGGTCAGAGGAGCTTCATTGCGTGCATCTGCCCGGGAGAGCGGAGCATGCCTCTCTGTCTGAGGCGTCTGGCTCTGAGAGGAGCTGCATTACTTCTGACCTCACTTCCTCTTCCTCCCAGCATTCTCTTCTGTTTACTCCACCCACCTATGTTCTAACCAATAAAATGGGCCAAGCCAGTTTCTTTATTAGCCAATGACCTTCCTCCATCAAGTAAGATATATTTTTTTTTCGTTTAAATTTATATTTCTATTTTCTTTTTTTAAAATTTATTTATGCAAGGAACTCAGGACCGCGAGGGGTGCACCCATACACTGAGACAAGGGGATGTTCTATCAGGAACTCACCAAGGCCAGCTGGCCTGGGTCTGAAAGAGCCTGGGTTAAAACCGGTCTCGCTGAACATAATGGACAATGAGGACTACTGAGACCTCAAGAACAATGGCAATGGGTTTTTTTATCCTACTGTACCTATTGGTTTCATGGGAGCCTAGGCAGTTTCGTGGATGCTCATCTTACTAGACCTGGATGGAGGTGGGTGGTCCTTGGACTTCCCACAGGGCAGGGAACCCTGATTGCTCTTTGGGCTGATGAGGGAGGGGGACTTGATTGGGGGAGGGGGAGGGAAAGGGGAGGCGGCGGTGGGGAAGAGACAGAAATCTTTAATAAATAAATAAACAGAACAAGGATGTTAATAGACCATGAAAACAGAGATTGTCATAGGAGAAGTATGCTTTCAGAAAATGATGACAGCTTTCCTAATGCATGAGAGGATAGCAAGTGCTTTGCCTCTCACATGGTTTTCAATCATTTTCTTTCTACTCGCTCACCACTTTTTCACAAGCCATTAGGACCATTGCCTGTCTGCATCTACACAGTTGTGAGAAGTCTCCTTACTGGGGTGCACAGCCCTCAGACTTCACACTACTGAATGTGCCATTCATTCTACATCAATATTTTCCTCCCTGCCTCTTTCATTCTTTTTTCCTTTCCTTTTCTTTCTTTTGTTCTCTCTTTGTAGAGCCTCTCTATATAGCTCAAGCAGGTCTGGATACTCCTGCCATGACATGTTCTTTAGTTCCGGGATTACCGGTATTCCTTTACTGCCATACCCAGTTACTTCAACCTTAGAGAGAATCACTTCATATTACTGCTAAGAAATAAGCAGAGAAAAGAACCCCAGAAGTATACCTTTCCAGAATTTTTAATCACTTAGCAAATTCAAATCCAGTACCCATTAAAACTCTCTGAACATTTGCCTAAAATTATTTATTTCCCTGTGTTCTAATTGCTGTTAGTGTGAAATTCTATGGTTATTAAAGAACAGTTTGTGGGTCCCAGTGAGGTGACTCAGTTGGTGGAGAGCCTGATGTACAGACATGAGGACCTGAGTTTGGATCTTCAGCACCCATATAAAAAGCTGAGTGTAGTGATGTGTTCCTGTAACCCCATGGCTGGAAACATGACGACAGGACAGTCCTTGAGCTCAATGGCTCTAGCACTTCTAGCTGAATTGATGAGCTCCCACCTTAATGAGAGACCCTTTCTCAGAAAAATAAGATGCAGAATGAATGAGAAAAACAAATGATATTGATTTCCGGTATCTCCAGGTGCTCACATGCACATCTGCATATATAGAACCACAGACTTCTGTTCAAACTGAATCCTCCACCCATCACAATTTTCTGCTATATCTCCACATCATGAGAATTTTCTGTCCACCCAGAGATAGTATTTCTTTGTTCTGTTAGCTTTATTGGAATTCACGTTGTATGGTGGAGAACGTCTTGAACATATTCCTAGTATCTGTTTTGTTGAAATTAAATACTAAATACATATATAAAGATATGGGAATTACACCTTAATTGGCTCTGGTCTTATCAGTGACTAGGATTGCTTTTACACAAAATGAATGAATCCTTGGTTAAGGTCTCCTCAGGTCACCTCACTCCTTTATGACACCCTCTCATTGTGTCCTGCTCCTCCTCTTCTACCAACAGGAACCAAACACAGACTTTACCAGTGATTTCCTTGCTCTCACCATCTCTTCACTGCCCTTATTCTCCTTCCCATTTCCATTACCTCCTTCTTGAACTGCTGTAAATACTTCTTAGCTATCGCCCCACTTCCTGTCTCTCCCTTCTTAGACTATTCTGCAAGCAGATGATGAAGTCATTCTGCCAAAGTGTAACTCTAATTTCACTCCACAACTTATAAATGGCTAGTGCCGTAGAACAAGCCCAACCCCTTGCCAGGCTCTCCATCCTCTGCCTACTGTCCTTACACATTCGAGTGACACATTCTTCCGCTGTGCCCACCACATGCCAGTAGTTCCTTGAATTATTGTGTGGAGCCTCTGCTCTTTTCTGTGTTGATATAAGTTAAACACATCTGCCTATTGATATGCCCATCTTTTCAGAAACAAAGAAAACATGTTTCCCTGTACTTAATACTTTGAGTATGTAATTTGAGACTTTTTGCTCATGAAGCATTGGTTTTGTTAAAAGAATACTAATCTACTTAGTCAATATTCATATAGTAAAATATTTTCTTCACTAAAAGCTCTCTAAAATGATAAATGATCTCACTTTATCCTTTGTTTCTGACATTAGACCATATCCAAGAAAGATAATAGATACTCAACAAAGGTCTGTTTAAAATGTAAGAAGGACTAAAACTTTTTTTATAATCAGCACAGTTTGAATATAGATTAAGATAATCCATAAAGCTACCAGAATAGAGAGGGTAGGTAAGTATCAATGAAGAGTGTGCCAAAGGAATAAATTTCTTTCTATTATCTTTCCGTTCTTTTTCTTCTCTTTCTTTCTTTTCTTTTTTTATTTAAAAAAGTATACTGTGTGTTTGTTTGTGTGTGTGTGTGTGTGTGTGCAAGCAGAAAATGTGTTTCTTTTAATTTACCCCACCTTCTACAGGTGAGGTAAACTGAATTGTCAGGCTAGGCAGCAGGCTTTACCTACTGAACCATTTTACCTGCCACAGTGGGAATCTCGTATTAGCTAGACAACAGGATAATTGACCTTGAAAGTTCCTTACACACTTAAATTTCTGGATTATCAAAGGGGAAAGTGGAGAAATTTACTCTAAATCTGTAATGGATTGAAAAACACAGAAAAAAAAAAAACTTATTTTCTCGTGCATCCAGAGGGCTGTAACTCAAATGAGGCCAACCTTCTTGAGGCACACTCTAATGAAGCAAGCAAAAGCATCTTTAGATGAACCTCAAATACCTTAATTATATTAAGACAGTGTAAAATAATCTCATTTTCTAATGAAAAAAGTACAACTTTGGAAACTGAAAGAAAATTAAAACTATCCATTATTTTTACTTTTAAAGCATTGCAAAGATCTAATATGCACAGGGCTATAAATTTGTGAAGTGCTTGAGTTTATTTCAGAAGCTTTTTTGGAACTATAGCTCTAACTTGCATTGTTAACAACACAATGAGAAAATTTAGTGCTATGATTTAGATAGGGCATTTCCCTTCAACAGTTCATGTCATGGAAATGTGGTCTCGAACGTGGCAATAGAAAAGGTGGTGGGGGCTGTAAGGAGTATATCGTTGTGCAGATGTAGGGGGCACTGTGTGGAAGAAATTGATTTACCTGGAAGAGTAAGTTATTAGAAAGAGCAATACAGTCCCCTGGCTTCCTGCCTTGCCATGTGACCACTCCTTTTTATAGGTGTTTCTACTATAATACCCCTGTCATATGACTCAACCAAGAAGTCCCACACTAGAGTTGAACAAATGTCAGCACCCCTAAATAAATACTTCGAGGAGTATTTTGCTCTGGATATTTAGCTGTAGTAACAGAAAATGTTCTAATATATCCATTTCTTTTCTAGTCAAGTAATTCTAACTTAAAAATTTATAACATTTATTGTACCTATTGTGTTGTGCCATCGCCCATATGTGGGACTTGGCTCTCATATGTTCTTTGGAGACTGGACTCTTGCCATTAGGCAAGGAAGAAAGCGCTTTGACTAATTTAGCCATTTTATCTGTCCCAATCTAGCTTTGTTGTGAAGTTTAGGTGATAGCCTCAAGAAATTTAGCAAAGAGCTGAAGAAAGACGTTATACTCTGTAAATTTGTATAACTCTTATCAACAGATTAGGCAAGGTTTTCACAAATTAAAAAACTCACTTCATTGATTATATTTCTCCAAATCTTTAGAAACTCTTGGAAAAGGAGAGTCAAGGTTTTAAGCAGAATCAATTCAACACAGTCACCACCAGGTCTCTTCTTTTTCTTTCTTTTGGGACAGGATCTCATTACATCACGGAAATTGGTCTCAAACTCACAAAAATTCACTGTCTTTGCCTCGATAGTGCTCAGATTAAAGCCATGTGCCAACATATCAGACTACAAGTTTTCTAAGTAAGTTGTATTTAGGATAACACAGACATCGAGCAAGTGTCCTTTGCCACACCATAAATATGGTGGAAAGAACATAATTTAAGTGATGGAGACAGCATGTGAGAATTAAATGACCTGAGTTTGTTTCTTTTCCATGTTCATCAGGGGGCTTAAATTTCTTTTAGATGTAGAGAGGTCATGATGAAATCATGCAGAAAGCATGGGCATCAAGAACAGATGAAACACACTGACCTGGAAACCCTTTTAGGGAACAATGAAACACCTGCTTCTTTTAGTTTTTTCCTCCCTACAAGAGTTCAGAATGAGACATTGAGCACCACAGCAGACAGACACTTAGTAAATCTGGTTAACTGATATGGTCTTGTATTATGGAATCTGAAGCGAGTGTCATAATTCAATTCAAACAAAGATCAAACATTCAAAGTTCCAGATATGCAAGAAAGAGTAAAGGGTTTTATCCTTTAGACTTCTGGTCCTGAAACAACAAGATTACTCCATATAACAAGAGCCATAATATCATTAGGATGTAAGCATGTATATTTGTTGTTGTTGCCAGCTTTCATTATGATGTTTTCAAGGGAACTGCTGAACTTATTTATAAAATATTAATGACATAAAGTATCCCTAGTAAGCAAATTTCTGACTGTGAGTCAGAAATCCCACTATGATCTCAATTGATATTCTACAGTTATCAACTATTATTTTCCCCAAATGTTTAATGAACAACTGAGAGTTTAGCTGGGGGTCTCTCATAGTTGCTACAAGTTTTACATATGTGAACAGCATGAGAGACAACAGCCAGAATATGTAACTTGTATCTTGACCAGAGAGTAACCACAATTCCTAAGGATTCTTCCTGCCACCATCTTGTGGTCACTGAGTATAGAAGGCTTCACTAAAGATCCAAAATTGACAAGAGTTTCAAGGATCTTACTCAGTGAATATTAAATACAGAATTCTTTATTTCCTTTATTGAGGGCTAGAGAGACAATAGTGCTGAGCCTCAAAGTACAAAAAATAACTTGCTGGAAATGGATTTGCCGGAGGGAGGCACCGCACCTTGAATTTAATGATTCTCCCAGCCAAGGCAAGCCATGCTTTGAACCTTCCTATGCAATCCATGCACACCCTTTTCCCTTTGGGAATGCAGAGAATCTTGTCCAGAGTTTTATGCCTCTGCAGGGGAAATTGTTGTTGTGCACAATTAGCATATTTACTAAGGCTTGTCATTACTTTTGGTAATTAAACTCATACAAAGAGAGAGACATATCCAATTCAAGATGATTATACTGCACAGTAATAAAATCATAATGGTCGCCTGACAATTATTAAAATATACTAAATTCTTCCTTATAGTAGAAGTATTCACCAGAGCAGCTTCTGAATAGGATCATTGCAGTGTTTTCTGTTTAAGTATGTTTTTCTGTACAGAGAATTATAATTACATTTGCATAACTACTATAATCAATGTAGAAGCATGACTGAAATTTTTGTTCTTTAAATCACTATTCTTTTTGGGATTTCAGGAGTTCTGAAGCCTCCTCTGGGCTTGTGAACTGCTATTTTAGTTTGTAATGGGATAAATATAATTTTATGTCCTCTTTATATGAATAAAACATTCTAGAAACAGCACAGAATAAAGCTATACTGCGTAATTTAGGTCTTCAAAAAGACTAGGCTTTTAATTTACACGATCAATGTTTATATCAAACAAAACAATTATACATGAAAACCCCCACTAAGATCACAAAAGTATAATAAATGTGATCTATGTGCCATAAACTCATAGGAGATGGGGAGCAAATACCTTTAAATTTCAGTACTCTGTACTTACTGAGGTTAGTTCGTGTGGCTGAGATAATTTCTGTCCCATTTCCAGACAACAAACCTGTGATGCCTTTTGAATGTTCTCCTTTACTTCAGCTGAATTCAGCAGGCTACCCTGGTACCTGATGTTTCAGTTATATATTCTTTTTCTTTTTGTCTAGTCAGATCTGAGGAAAATAATAAACACACCTAAAATAAAGAATCTTCCACCAGTCTTTGAGAACCATGAAACAAAGCAAACTTCTCTATTAAAACTTTCCTTCCTCTGAGCAGACTGCTGGGAATGTCAAGCAAGACCCTTCCAACAGCATCTGATTGGGTATGTCTCAGGAAAGAAGATCAAGGCACAAGCCTGAGATTCTAAAATCTAGTTTATCTCTGGTCCTGCTGCAAGCTGTGTTTGGTAACCAGCTAGCTCCTCAAGGCAATATTATCCCCAAGGACCAGACCAGAGCAAAGCATGCTCTCAATAGCACAGTCTGTGTGTATTTCCTGAGGGGCACATGGATGAAGTCACTTTAGGAAGAAACTCTAAGGCATTTCTCAAACACAAAACTTCAAGCATATCCTTGTGCAAAGATGCCAAACCTAATTCAATCTTTTCAAAGTTGTCCCTTTTTGGAAGATCTGGAGTCCTGCTAAAAATTGCACAGGAACTGTTTTAATGACCAATTAATTCAGATTGACAGATACACATAAATAAACATGCTCAGTGAGTAATAAGCAACGGCCAAATGGATTCCCGAAGGAGTGTATATGGAGTTGAGGAAAGAAATTGAGATAAATGCAAGATATGTTAGCTTCATATACACGAGTATTCTTGTGTTTATCTGTAAACAACAGAGCCCAGTAGGCTTCTTGTGTTTATA
>NW_026067934.1:4003767-4099393 GCF_014885135.2 Alexandromys fortis | reverse complement strand
CACATAGTTCTTCATTACTCACAAACTTGACTGGCACACATCTAGATCTAGAAAGCATGACAAGCTCCACCTAATTTGCAAAACATGTAAACCAAGGACATCATTCTTACAATTCCTCTCTTTTGGGGGGTCATTTCAAAACTGGGTGCACTATATAGCTCGGGCTGACCAGGAGCTCACATGTAGCTTGGGCTGGCCTCAAACTAATAGAAATCTGACTATGGCTGTCTCCCAAGGGCAGGTTTTAAAATCACGTGCCACTATACACAGCGGCATGTCCCTCTTTTAAGCACGAGGAATTATGTTTTTAGAGAAATATTATAAAACAAAAAAATCAGGTGAAGAATTTTAGGAACTCTGAGGTGGATGATTATTAAGTACCTACTAATGTTTTTATCTTTTCTTTCCTCTAATGTTATGTAGATGAAAGTTATATATTAAAATATAAATGTATTTAGTACACAAAGAAATGCATATACTTTCCATCAGTCTTCAAAGTAGTCTACTTGATAATTGCAGTTACCCCTGGGCTGGAGTGGGTTCAGTTCCTGACTACTCCTATGGGGACCTATGGTGCTTGTGACTTTGCTCTTTCCCATTGTGGTATAAGCATCAATGGAAAAGGACATTGAGCCCTTTCATAGTGAAGAAAATACACATGTATGGAACTGAAGCTCTGTATTTGCCCATCAACATGACCTCCATTGCAAAGCCCCTTCCACAAGTCTCTCAGATTGTGATCTCATCACGTCATGTGTACAAAGCAGGGCTTTATTTGATTTCTTTCCTGTTGTGTTATTTTAATAAGTATTTCAACATCCAATCTTTAGGGAGGACACTTGCACATACTCTAATGGCCATAGTTTTGGCTTTTGATTTTGGTTTTGATATGATTATGAAGAATAGCCTGGATATGGTTCTCATTAAAATGTGTTTGTTCAAAAATCCTACATAAATGGTTTTATTGATTTTTGAAGTTCTCAAGTTAAATGTTCCCTATAGAATTAATTTAATTTTAGTCTTTGAATAGTTGGTCTGGCATCCATAGTTATAGAAACTGTTTTAATAAAAAAGCTCTAAAGAATATTGCTGCACTGTGCCTTAGCACCATATACTACATTGATAGAAATCCACAGAACAAGCATTTTCCTTATTTACAATTATGTTGAACACTTCAACCAATACACACATTTGTTAAAGACCTCATGTGTAAAAGCAGCTATATTTATCAGGTACTGAAATGCATGTTGCTACTTCTATTTCTCAGATTCTGAAGGGCTCACATTTTGAATTATGAACTGAGTGGTTTTCAAAGCTTCTTCTAGTAATAAGTGGCAACAGCAAGAGAGAAGTGAAATGAATAACTGAGGAACTTTTTGGCAGCTTTCTAAATGTTGGTAAGG
Organism: Alexandromys fortis; assembly: GCF_014885135.2. Taxonomy (NCBI): domain Eukaryota; kingdom Metazoa; phylum Chordata; class Mammalia; order Rodentia; family Cricetidae; genus Alexandromys; species Alexandromys fortis. Next base: position 4,097,990 of record NW_026067934.1, on the reverse strand, counting down.
AATAAATGTCAAATATTTCCTGAAGCTTACAAGAAGTTAAGACTAAGGAAATATTAAGATATTTTTGTATATTCATTTCGAAGAATGGTAGACTTGAATAGTGGTTATGATGGTGGGAAAATCAGGAAGGGTTCTAATTAGAAAAGAGTTACTTCCATAACTAATTTTCAAAAAATAGAGCAATGTGGATAAGTCTTCAGGAAGATGATGAAGCATCACAGAATCCAGGTATTCAAATGATAGTACTGGACACAGTAATAACACATGTGTAATCTAAAAGATTGTGGTTTGAGATGAACGAAACTAAGTAAAAACCAGATTATGGTATTACAGTATACAGTGTAGAGTTACTTGGGGTGATATTCAGAACAAATAAATAGGTATAAGTCCTTTATCAAGTGTAGTAATACTAAAATGCCAGTGGAAGATTAGTTACCAAGGCAACTAGCTCTTAAATCACAATCCTGCCTTGTGCACAGGGTACTTACTGTGTTTTTTTAAACTATTCGAAGGATTTTGCGTATGTCATTTCATGGAATCTAAGAGTGCTCAACCTGGCATAACTGGCATTTAGGTGTAGGTAATTCTTTGCAGTGGGGCTGTCCCCTGAGCTTCAGGGTCTTTAATAACACATTTGACCCTGTTTGTGAACTTCCAGAACACACACAATTCCAAGTTTAACAACCAAAAATGTCTCTAGGCATTGCCAAATGGTTGCTGGAAACAATATCTCCTAGGCGAGAACCACTGATTTATTGCTATCAATATACTTCGGGATATGTTTCATTAACCTTTAAAAAATTAGCTCTGCTTTTATAGATGAGGCACCTGTCTGTTGCCTCTAGCAAGTTCTTTTCATGGTTTGGAATCTTAGCTACTTGTTACCTATTGCTCTCCTATAATTGTCCTATACAGGAGCCCAGCACAGACCTTCATAACAAAACAAGAGTCATTTTAGACAAAGTATCAGAATGCAGACAACCTTTATTTTATTTATATTATTTTAGGTAACTTTTAGGGTCTCACATGAATTAGTCAAGATTTCTGTGTCATGTTGTACAATTTTCCCAGAGTCCAGTTTCTGGATGAGTGAAACTTTACCAATGTGATCTATGCGATGCTAAAGAGATTTTGGCTTCTGTGACCTCAGATCAACATTATAACTGCTATTAGAACTTTTATTATCTCTCCATTTCTCCTGGGCTTTGGCTTTATAGTGGGACTAAAAAGTCCCGCCTTCCCCAAACTGTAAAACACTATGACTGAGGCATATCTGACAGCTTTCAAATATCCTATGCTGTACAGCACTCCAGTTACCCTACACAAGAGGATGCATTCAGGACAGTTTCTGTTTAGATCTGCTCCCTTTCTTATTAATTATAGGTGAAAAGAAGGAAAACTTATGCTAGGAGCAGGTTTATGCCTTATTTAAAATGTGAAGTGCCGTCACTACGGAAGGAGAACTGTTAGCCTCTCTGGCTGCAGAAGGCAGAGGCCAGGGTCACATGAAGCTCTCGGAATCATTTAGAATGGGTGCCATCAAGGCAACAGACAACGCCCTATGATGGAGAGAATGGGTGAAATAAGGAACATATTTATTGTTGCTGTAACCCTGGTGAGAAGTGTGAAGGCTTCTGAAAACCCTAACAATAAAGCCAGGGTTTGCCCCAGTTACACCACTCCTTGGCAATTATCCAAAGGACTCTGCCTCTTATCACAGAAATATTTGCATAACAATACTGACAGTTGCATTGTTCACAACAGCAAAGAAATGAAGCCAGCCGAGAGATGTCCGGTGACTGAAGAATAGATAATGAAAATGTGGAATATATACACAATGGAATTTTATTCAGATGTGAAGAAAAAATGTAAGTTGTATGGAAATAGATATTTCTGGAAAGTATCACATTAAGTAAAGTAATGCAGACTCAAAAAGACAAATACCACATGCTCTGCCATACCTGGACCCTAAATTGTATGTTCGCAAATATGTACACATGTGAGATGAATGTGGGTATGCAACTGCAAAGAGGACCAGGAGAGGACCAAGAAAGTGAGAAAGTGCAGGAAGGGTAATGGAACGTACCTGAATGAAAACGGAGAGGAGGTTTTGGGGACAGTGTGTGCTGAAGGGCGAGGGGGGAATGAGGGAGATAGAGGGTGGTGAAAAGGCCACAATGAAACCTGATATTGTGAATGCTGTTTAAAATCTTAAGTGCATACTTAAAATAAAAGGTATTAAATATCCACTGACTGGGGAGCTGCTCAGCAGGGGTTCCTGAGAAGGTGAGCAGAGATCTGCTGAAGAAATCCCAAGCTAAGGAGAAAGCCTGGCTTGTGTGCAAATGGCTATGAAGGACCCGTAAGTGCTAAAACAAAAAAAAAACAGTCAAGGGGTTATTTATCATTATAAACTCCTAATCACCACGGGGAAGGCAGAGACCAGAAGTGGCAGGGGTCAGCTATTAACATGGTTGGGGGTAATTTGGCACCATAGGGCATGTTATTTTGTCCCAGAAAGTTTGCCTGTGTAACTTCAAATTGAGCCTAAGATTCCAATGTCTCCTATGGAAAATGGTAGAAAAGTATTTTTTCTTGAAGGATTTTGAGAGTCTTATGCTGTAATCTCTAAGCAAAGGACCTTTGGAGAGTGTGTACATTATAATGTAGATACAGAGTTAAAATGGGTAAATTGTCTTCAAATAAATAAATAAGTGTGCTAGGCAGCTTTGTTATTTTTCTACCTGACATTTTACTGAGTGAGAAACAGCAATCCAAGATACTTTTAAATTTTATTTCAAAATAGTTTTTTTATACTTCGATCATATTCTTTCTCCTCTCCCAACTCTTCTTAGATTCTCTTCACCTCCCTATCCACTGAACTTCAAGTTGTTTCTCATTCCTGATAAGTTAAACAAAATTAAAACCAATATGATAAAAATACATGAATAGATAAACCAAAACACACACAAAAAATTTTGAGCCCTCTTTTTCTTGTTGACATGGGCTTCCCCCAGAGTATGGTTGAGATAACCATTGGAAAAAAAACAAACAGATTTCTCCTTGCACAGTAGATTTCAGATTTTAAGTACAAGACCTTCTTGGTTAGGAGTGGGACTTTGGGTCCATCTCCCTTTCTCATGCCTGGGTTTTGTCCATTTTGAACCTAGGTAGCTCTTGTGGGTGCTGTCACAATTTCTGTGAGCTCACATGTGAAGAGATTTTTAAGAAGTCCCCTGTACTTGAAATCAAATACAGACTAATACAATTAGGTAAGCAAAACTGTGGAAGTGGAGAGTCTTAAAATGCAAGGACAAAACAACCTGAGTCTGGCCTGAAGCCCAAGGGCTTTGGTGACATGCAGGAGGTAGAATGCCTATGCCTGTCCGCTTAGGGGCCTTTCCTGGAGTTCCAATCAACTCAGCTTAAAATGGCAGAAAGAATTGATTCTAGAAATTGGTTGAATTTCCCCCACCAGTGGGAGTGGTGCAGTAGGGTGGATGGAAGCTGCTATGTATGCGGGGAGCATAGATTAAGGATTGTATCCTCAGACTGAGATGCAGACAGCCTTATTCAGACAATGTACACCCAAGAATGGGCTGTCCCTTTTTCTAAGAGCAATGGAGAGCACAACTATGTTCATGACAACAAACCTGTAAGAGCTGAGAATGACAAAGCCCATCCAAAATTCCATTCCCGGGACACTGCACATGTCTTCACTGTTCCCCACTTTGGAGACAGAAGGTACCGCTTAGCGTATGGAGTCTATCCAAAGCGTACTAGACACTTGATCAGCATTTTATGCAGTAAAATCACTAGAGTTCCCTGCCATGGTGTAAGTTTTTTGGGACCCTCTGGATGGTAAATGGGATACTGAAGGGGAAGCATTACTGTTATTATTTATGGATTCTAATGTGTCAGTTATGTCCTCTGCCACAGCAGACACTTCTTTCAAACATGCAGTAAAGGCCCCCAAAGGATACATTGTCAAAAATACTTTTGAAATGAAAAAAACAAAATTATACACAAACTACCCCCTTGTTTCCATGGTTACAGCACTGAAACACTATCAAGGGAGGCAGATGTTAACAGTAAAGCTACAACTGAATTAAAAAGAAAAAAAAAAAAGATTCTAAGAAGTTGGAAAGAGCCCTGTATTTGGAAGAAGTATGGTTTTGAAATACAAAACATGATCATTTTGTTTTCCAATTATAGTATAATAGCAAAAGAAAAAACTACCACCCAGGGCATCTTCAAGAAAAGCTCAGTGACTTTGGGCTTTCTTAAATGAAGCCAAGTTTTCCACAGAGTTGTGTTCTATGGGTAAAGATTAGAGAGGAAAACATATAGGATCTTTTCAAACTATTCCCATCTCCCAACTAGATATCCTTTGATGATTCATCAGTTTACAAAAACTGTTCGAATTGGAAAGTACAATTAAAGTATAAAATACATAATCAGTAACAATTGATGGATTCCATCTTTTGTATGGGGGGTAATATACCGATGCAACATCAAAGACTTCAAGGCTTTGGGTTTATGCTTTATGCCACTTGGTTTCCATTCAGACAGTCACAGTAAATCTCATTCTCCTAACTCCCTTGGAGAATGTTGTTTAATTACTGTGGCAGAGATTTTTATATATATATATTTTTTTGAAAAAATTTCCGCCTCCTCCCTGCCTCCCATTTCCCTCCCCTCCCCCCATCCTCCTCCCCTCCCCCCACTTCTCTCCTCCTCCCTCTCCAGTCTGAAGAGCTGTCAGGGTTCCCTGCCCTGTAGGAAGTCCAAGGTCCTCCCTGCTCCATCCAGGTCTAGGAAAATGAGCATCCAAACAAGCTAGGCTCCCACAAAGCCAGTACGTGCAGTAGGATCAAAACCCAGTGCATTGTCCTTGGCTTCTCATCAGCCCTTCTGTGGCGGAGATTTTGCATCTGAATGCTCTGTTATTTTAAGAAAGAAGGCTGCCAGTTTAGATGTGATGTATTCTTGTCTTTGCATCATGGGATAAACTTTTAACCTGTTGTAAGCCTGACACTTTCCCTTCATTGGAAATGTGTGTCAAAGGGTGTCTGGTGCCCTGAACACTGTATGTGAGAGTCTGGAAAAGGAAATGGTGACTCCTCACCAGCATGCTAGCCATAGCGCCACACCAGAAACTGCTGCAGCATGCATGGGCTGCAGTGTTCCCAGAATGATTAGGTATAGGGCTGGTCAATCTTTCTCTATGTTGACAATGGTGAACTTTGTGTTAAGAAAAAACAGGATATTCCACTGCCTATAAAATTACATTTTAATTGACCAAATCTTGCTTTGTCTGCTACCCAGAGAACAACCTGGGACTTTCAGCGTGAAGGACTACTGAAATCTTTAAAGCAAAGGAGCAGAGGAGGTTGTCAAAGTGGTCACTGGGCCCGTTTCAAACTCTGACTTCATGACAAAATGTCAGAGCTGACTAATTTCTTTACTTGCTGTTCTATAAACTTGCATAATTACCATATTTTTTCTTGGTTCTTACATGACATGAGGTTAAAAACAAAACAAAAAAATCCAAAACAAAGTGATGTGGGATTTCCCTCTGAATGCTGTGAATACCTTTTTTAATAAAGAAGCTGCTTTAGGTCAATGGCTTAAAAAATATAGCCAAGCTGGAAATGATATATAGAGAAAGTAGGTAGTATCAGTGAGATGCTATATAGCTGCTGGAGGAGACAGGCTTGCCCCTAAACTTTACTGATAAACCATGAGCCTCATGGTAAAATATAAATTAATAGGAATGGGCTAATCTAAGATGTAACAGCTTGCTAGGAATATGCTAGAGTCATTGGCCAAGCAGTGTTGTAATTAGTACAGTTTCCTGTGTGAATATTTTGGGGCAGGGCAGCCAAGAACGAATGAAATGCAAACCAACAACAAAAGAAAAGGTTAAAAATACAAACAACACTTTTTGTAGCTGCAGGCAATCTTGTGCTAACAGTCAAGGAGTGTTAGTTTAACATGAGAAGTATATAATGCATATACATGAATTGTGTATTATATATTAAGTATATAATAAGTATATTACTTTATACATTAAGTATAAAATATGTAATACATCAACCATTCTGGAGCAACAATGAGCCACTGAGCAATCCTGGTCTGTCACTCTTTTACCTCCTTAGTGACAGACTGAAGTTGTTTAACCAACATTTTATTTTCCTTTATGTCTACAGAACCGGGTGTACTAACAATGATGTAACTAGAGACATGGGAACGTAAGCCTGCCCTGAGCTCAGCACTACACGTCCATCTCAGAGGAAGTGAAGAGGGAATATCAGGAAACGTGAACTGGCAGAGTTGGGAATATAGAGGCCATATTATTGAAGATATCTAATAGGTAAATAAAGATGAGGAAATAGGTTGCAGGGCAGGCAGCAAGCAAACTGATCTTCACATTTCTTAATCACTCCCTCTGCTTTGCAAATCCTTCCAAAACATGACCTCATCTGTGCTCTCATCCTCCCAGTGGATAGCGCTCAATTACTCATCCTCTCCCTTAGCACAACTTTTATTCAGCCCTGGGTGTCCTTGACATTCCCTCTGTATATGTTTTCTTATTTTTAGTTTTAGTAAGTCTCAATAATGAGGTTGAGATCTGTTTGAGGACAAGGGCATACCTATTCAATGACTCTCTAGTGTTCGCCTTTGCAATCTTGGTTCTTTAGACCTCGGTATCAATTTTTTATTATTTGATAGTTTCACAGTATATGCTACCAAATATTTATCATTATAAGCATACTTATGTATATTCATTGAATAGACTGAAGAATGGACACTCACCATTTTACACTTAAAACCCAAATAGCTGTGTTACCAAATTAAAAACAATGCAAATAGTAATAATAATACCATTGCACATATCTATGTGTGTGCTGTTATGGTCTAAGACTTCAAATACTGTAACCATGTACTGAGTTGTGCCCCCTAATATACTCATAAATTTGTGTGAACAGGAGAAATAGATGTAATTCATATTAATGATATAATTAATGAAATTTTATATATCATTTCTTATAGAAGCATTTTAAATATATCCTAATACAGTTCTGAACCGATTGTAGATTTTCATGTTGCATGTATTCTAATATTAAGTTTTAACAACATAATGTCATAACAATTTTGGCATTTCCATCTAACTTAAAATTCTTCACTTGGTATTGGGAGTGTGCATCTGAAAGTCATTGTATAAGAGTACATTTCCATACAAATTTAATCAACACAGCAGATCCCTGAACATTTCTTGGTTATACTTGTTAAATATACTTTACATGCTTATGCAGTGGTGAAAATACACAAACACATATATATTATTTGATAATTCCATATAAATTTTAAAAAGCAAAATGCTATATCTAACTTTTCAGGAATATTTTTTGACAGATTGAATACTTTGGGCAGTCATAAGTGAGAAGTACATCTTCAAAGAAAACTGAAAGTTTGCTTCCTAAAGGCCTATCTAAAGAAAAGTTATTTTTTTCAGAAAAAGAAACAGCATGCATACTTACATTAGGAAAGAACTCTTATCATAGTAAGTTAGATTCACTATTAAGTTTGATATATTAAATTAAAAATTTTGTGTAATCATTCAATATGCAAGATTAAAGTACACAGCATATGCTTTGAGCCATTCTTAGCTATATTAGATACTGATGTCAGCTCTTGGCTAGTACTTCTACCAAGCTTCTTCAAAGTATAAAATTCCAATAAGCACTTATTTTTTGGAACAAGTACTGCCCTCTCTCCTCAAACTGTATATGTAACTGAAGCAAGAATAACCCTGAATAGCTAATCCTCTAGCCTCTACCTCCCCAGGGCACCTTCACACCTGGGTTATGAGGTCCCAGGGACTGATCCCAAGGCTTCAGGCATCCTAAGAAAGCATGCATACCACAAACTGAGCTACCAACAACTCTTCAATCAGAATTATAAGAGGTAGAGGAGTACAAGAGATCATCATCCACATACAAATGATGCTACCCTGGGATGTGTGCTCATGCTTCCAGTGTAAACTGTTCTTGATTTATTCTTTGTAATTTAGAGATGAAGACACACAAAAGCTCATTTATATCTAGGTATCTATTAGACTTTGTCATGTTGTATGTGTAGTACATGGATAAGCTAGATATGGCTAGCTTAGAAGGATGAGAAAGATGCGTAGATTAAAAAAGAATAGACATAGGTAAGAAAACAAAGTATAAGCAAAGACAGGCAAAAACATAATGTCAACTCTCTGGGACAAAATTTCTTCTCCAATACATCATGCATTTCCTAACTTCTTGCAATTTGGAGATACTGTAGATGTATCTTTTCAAAAAGCAATTGTCAGAAACTCAAGAGCTACTTTTCATTTTGATTAACAGCTATAACTAAAGGAGACAGGGATGCCAGCTCAGGCCAAGAGAATACTCAAATGCTGTCTCTTTAGACTCTAAAATCAACAATCAAAATGTTTGGACAGACCTTTTAAAATGTAGACACTGTCATTAATAACACATAGTTTGCTGCTAATCTATCAGCTGCCTTTTAGTTTACATTTCACTTTATTATTGTTGCTAAGAAGCCAGTTTTATTTCTAATGAGAAACGGAAGGGAGTGGATCCAATTGAGAGGAGAAGGCGAAGTACTAGAAGGAGTAGAGGGGATGGAAACCATAATCAGAGTCGATTATGTAGGGGAATATCTATTTTCAATAAAAGGGGAAAATATTTGAAAAAATTGAATACTGCCTGGCTGAATGCATCTTAGTGTTTTATAAAGTATATTAATATAATAAATAGATATTAACATAATATAACCATGTTATTGATTCTTATACTTAATGATCCAATACAGAGATAAAACTAGATCTTCTAAGAAATATTTAATATAAGATCTCCATCCTCAGAGATAAGAATAAAATACATAAACCTTTTAGAAATCAGAGAATTACACTTAAGGGCAATTCAAATTCTTCATGAAAAAGATACAACCAATGTATAAAAATTTAGAGCTAAGATTACAATACAAAGGCTGGAAAATCATTCCAAAACAATTACAAATAAAATAATGAATTATTTATTATTCCCTTTTTGAAACTTAGTAACAAAAGCAAAGCAACATAAGGTAAATTCAGAATCACTGTATCTGAGGAAAAAAAACTTTTTAATTGGTTGTGTTCTGTTTTGCTGTTTTACTATTTATCTGAAAACTGTGGGAAGTAGTTGCCAAAATATTAAGGAATAAGGACATTATATGCTTATTTAGTGACCTATAAATTATTGGTTGTTGCTGGGCGATGGTGGCGCACGCCTTTAATCACAGCACCCGGGAGGCAGAGGCAGGCGCATCTCTGTGAGTTCAAGACCAGCCTGGTCTACAGAGCTAGTTCCAGGACAGGCTCAAAAACCACAGAGAAACCCTGTCTCGAAAAAAAAAACAATAGAGTTTGAAGTTGCTCAGTTGTTAACAACAATCAGGGCTACACATTCTGACATTCTGAATCAGGATGTGGTTACTTCGTTCTTTTGACATTAAGAAGGCCCATACAGCTATATCCACTTCACTGTCACCAATGGTCAGGAAATTCAAGCATACTTCTTCTTCTTTTGAAATAGGAGGTTTGACCTTGGGAGTGGCTGCCTTCAGAATACTTGGTCTAGGGTCGTTTCACTGCCTAAACAGCAGAATGCTAATGACTTGATATCTCAAAGTATTGAAGCAAGTAACTGTTCTAGTTGCCCTTTGTATCATGTTAAAGCAATCTTTTGTCTTCTTCCCCCTGTGGTTTGGGGTATAAAGTGTATGAAAAATTAAATGTGGTGACTATAGCATTCACTTGAACTCCCTTCCAATACTATTCTATGGTTTCTGTTTTATTATTTTAAACTTGTCATTATATTTTACTAATATTTCTAAATTTCCACAACCCAACCTTGGCAAGTGGTATTTTTATCAAATCTGGTACCTGAAAATGTGTCCTTCCTTCTGTACTGATACTAAGGGAGAAGCAAGGCTGCATTGAGAAGTGAATTGCAGCAGGTGCTATACTCCCTTTATATGTGTGTGTGTATGTATTGTGGGTGTATATAAACACATATATATACACATATATACTTATGTATGCATTATATATATATATATATATAGTCATATGCACGTCAGACTCAGAAATGTATTTTAACCCATAAGATAGACCATAAATCACAAAGGAGTTTGATTGTCATTTCTGGGAAGCAGTTTGCCTGGTTTTGCCAATCAGAGTGTCACTGTCCAATATGAGCTTTTGATTAAGAATGATTTTATTTGAAAATCTTTTACCTTCACCTATTGTTTTTTTTCAGTACTGTTTCAAACTATGTGCTGTAAGTATGTGCTGTAAGTTATAAAGAATCATAAATTAGATTGTCATAAAACCCCACTAAAAATGAACCAAGGTAATTAAAACACTTGGTGGAATTTTTATTTTTTCTAGGAAAACTCATCACAATTTCTCTTGTAGATATTTTCAAGCTGGTTGACCAGTCATCATTTTGCAATGATGGTGTGGTCCAGATTTCCACTTACTTTGAATGAAGGATTAACTCTGGCTTCATGGGTGTTTGACTAGCACCTCATAGGATAATGAGGAAGAAAAGGCAAAGCTAATACACTACCTGCCAAAGTAATTCAATAGAAGGGTGCTATAGCACCGTTTACTACAGGACCAGCTTAGTTTGTAAAGGTGGTCTCTCAGGAGGCTTAAACAAGAAGATTGCAATATTTAAGAAACAAAATCATGGTGAGTGGATTAGGTGAGCAACTTCATTACACATAACAGATTCTCAAGATTGACTTTTTAAAACTCTGTTGTATAATCTTTACTTAACCAGTTCATTGGTGCTATCCAGAAACATTAAAGATTCCATTAAGATTTCCACTAAACATTTACACCAGTCTTTATATTGGTTGTTTCATATCTCTGTAGCTTTGGAGACTGTTCTGGAACTTGCTCTTTTAGACCAGGTTGGTGCTGAACTCACAGAGATCCACCTGCCTATGCTTCCCAAGTGCTGGGATTAAAGGTGTGTAGCACTGCACGGCTGCTGTTATTCTTACTGACATCAAATATTTACTCATCTTTTTTTAATCTCCTAAAGGACTGTGTGTCTCCAAAGCTCATCATTGGGCCATGGGAAAAATAAGAACATGCTGTGGATAGTAATTTACAGTAGTTCCAAGTTTGTCTGAACATTCGTACATATGCATGCCAAAGAGGTTTAAATAATGTGTACTGTGCTCTACAGCAGGTGAGATCAGAAACCATCACACAAAACACAAGGCTTGTTGTAGTTAGGAGTGAATCTGGAAGTTCAGAAGCCTCTGAAACATATAGATTTCATTTCCCCTTTGGTGTAAACCCAAAAAGATTGCTGGGTCACAGGGCCATTCTGTTTTTATTTCTCATGGGACCTCCGTATTGTTTTTTGTAGCACAGTGCTAATCTACATTCAGTTCAATAATGTCCAATGTTTCTTTTATCACCCCATCCTCACCAGCTTTTACTGTCTTGTCCTTTTGATCATTGCCATCTCACTAAAGTGAGGTGATATTTGGCCATGTTTCTGGTGTGTGCTTCCTTAGTGATTAGTGATCATTTTTTCCTGCTCCCACTGCTATTTGTATATATTCTGTCAAGGAATGTCTATGTAGGTTGATTCATTTTTTAAACATGAACAATTTTTATAATTTTATATTTCATTTGTAAATTTAAGAAAAAAAAATCCCACAAACATATACTTTGGCTACTCGTTTACAACATAACTGAACAAGAAAGAGAAATTTTGTGTTGAATTCTTTATCTCAAATAATTAGATCTTACAGTATCCTAACACTAAAATTAAGGTAAAAGAATTTCCCTTGGTCTAAAGTTCAGTTTTCTCTGGTATATTTCTTAACATTTTTGTTTTGTTTTGTTTTGTTTTGTTTTTGTTTTTCGAGACAGGGTTTCTCTGTGTCTTTGGAGCCTGTCCTGGAACTAGCGCTGTAGACCAGGCTGGTCTCGAACTCACAGAGATCCGTCTGCCTCTGCCTCCCGAGTGCTGGGATTAAAGGCGTGCGCCACCATTGCCCGGCTTACATTTTATATATGATGAGAACATTGTGATGTCCATGCTGTCCTACAAAACTATGCTGAAGTTTCTAAAAGAGAGGGCTTAGACACTTGTCAATAATAGCTATGGTTAGATAATGAAGTAAGTGTGGAGAAGCAGGTTCAACTCCCGCTTTGCAATTGGTTTAGTCTCTATATGTTTTTAATTTTCTAAGTTATCTAAATAAAAAATGGAGTGTTTAAAAACAGCTGATTAATTCATAATTTAAGATATTTACTCTGAATAGTATCTGATTGGCTTAAATGTTTTCTGGTGTTATACCAGACACCGTGAAGAGACCCACAAAGGCACACAAACCCAGAATAGGTTTAGCGTTGGTGGACAAGTGGATGGAACTTTTTTTTCTGCATGGACTGAACCAACGGACCAGCTTTTGTTTGTTCTATGGAAGACATGGACAAGCCATATCCTACCGTGTAGATTTTCACAGCCAGTCTTAGGGACTGATATTAAAGAATATTCAGGCAACTAAAGAAAACATGAATGGGGGGCAGAGATGAGATTTTTTTTAACAGTAAAAGGACTATAGAAATGTGGCTGTAGGCAGTCCAGGAAGGTGAAATGTAGTAGGATTTATACTTCAGTAGATAGAGAATTAGATGCTCAATGGAAAGAGGCTGCTCTACCAACAGCAGCTGGGATCTGCAGAAAGTGGAGAAAAAAATGATGTTGGGATGGGTAGAGCTGATGAGAACAGAGTGTGTGGAAGGAGAATAGGAGAAGTCCAAGGACAAGGGGAGTTTTAACTTGCTTTGGTGTTTCTATATTTTTAAATATTCTACCAAAAATAATAACATCAGCATCCCAGACATCTGCAGCTGTCAGGAAACTGCACATCACATGCGTTGGGCTTGCTACGGTGGCTTTGCAAACTACAGTTCCCCACATGTGGATGAGAAGGCAAGCTATGCTTGATAAAGGGTCACTGGAAACTAAGGAGCAAAGCCTGGAAAAGAGTGCAAGTGTGCACCACAGCCTACACTGCAAAAACTCCACCTCCAGCACTGAATTTGCAAACATTCCAAAGATGAAAGTGAGTCTGTATGGCTTATCCTTAGGCTTGCCACAACTGGGAATGGCTTACCCTGTCTTTTCAGAAAAATACAACTAGATTCATCTCAGTGTTCAGCAGCCGATACTGATCTCTCTGTTTTCAGTATCTATGCTGAAGAACTGCAGACATAGCACATCTAGAGCAGAAAATACTCCCTTAGAAAAACCTATCTGCTAAGAAGTAAAACTGACTAATTTCCACTTATCTGCAGAAATCTTGCCTCCCCACTGTCTCAGGTCCACAGGCAAACTCCAAGAGGAAACATCCACCAGGTTTGAACTTCAACTTTCTTTTACTTTTGGAGGCTCATGCTATCAGAAACACCAGCACGTTTATGTTCCAAACACTTTTTTTCTTCTAGCAAACCTGTCCCTGAAATGCCCTGCAGTTTCAAAGCTATGAAGTTTGCTGGAGGAGTCTGAAGAGCCCAGTTCATCATGAAGTTGTACTGTAGTTCATACCAAACGAATATCTCTTCCCTCTATGTGGCCCAGAAAGACCATTTCCTTTCCATGGTTGTGTTTTATTATTCATGTCAGCAGATCTGGCAATGGGAGATTTATTTAGGGGAGAAATTTCATCAGTTACAAAACATAAAGCACATTCTGTCTCCCAGAGTTTCTGGAGACCCCTTAAACAAGGCCTGAATTGCTGACAGGATTGAAAGGCACACACCTTCCCTGAAAATTGTGAAAATCATATACTACAGCTTGCAAGCAAAACCAGATCTGGGAAGTTTAGCATAGGATAAACCATGCTATCACATTTTAAATGTGTTAAAATTTAGTTCAGGGAAGAGGACTCTTTGATTTCTTTTTTAGGTTATGGTCCTGGAAATATATCACCCAGATGATGGAGAATGGGAAACAAGAAATATAGCTTGAAAACAATGCATATAAATTAGCTGACTTCACATTTATGTTCTACCCACTTACCATGGCATCCCCTCTCTTATTTTTGTCTTACTAAAATTCATTTTACAGACAGCATCCAAAGTTATTACCTTAAGTTATAAGTCATCTTCTGGTGCTTATCTCCTCACTCTCTGCCCTGGGAATGACACTGACGTCTACACCCATCTTCTACAGAGTCTTGCTTTTCCAGGATAGATGTGACATCTTTCCTAACACCTTTGATCAAATTATATTTACTTGCTAGGATATCTTCTCATGCCCAAGGATCAGGATCTCACCCCTAAATTTAAAGCCCACTGTTCTTCTTGCGTCTGAAGGTAGAAGTGCTCGCTGTCAAGCCTTATCATTTCAGTTCAATCCTCAATATCCATAAGGTAGAAGGAAAGAACAAATTCTCCCAAGCTGTCCTCTGATGTCTACACGTGCCCTAGCTCAGCTCCATGTGAGCACATGTACGTGTGTGCACGGGTGTGCGCGCGCACACACACACATATAACACACACGCATATAACACACACACACATATAGTACACACACACATAACACACACACACACACACATACACGCACACACCTAACTCAGTACCTAAACAAATAATGTAAACCAATAACAACAACAAAAAAAAACCTTTCCTTCCAATTACATTGTTCTAGTAACTTTTTTTTTTCTTGATGGGCAGAAACTCTGCCCATCAAGATCTTTCTGTTTATCACCTCAGTGCTTTTCGTAAGTGTCTGGGGAGAAGCAACTATTTACATCTCTGGTAAATGCAAAAGTGAGGAAGGTGTTGCAGAAAAATATAGCATTTATTGAAAAACACAATACTCCTTTACTCCCACCTCTTATTTATGACCTTGACCATAAGACTATAGAACGTTGCCAGGCAACACCACGCCTTTAATCCCAGCACTTGGGAGGCAGAGGAAGGCGGATCTCTGTGAGTTTGAGGCCAGCTTGGTCTACGAAAGGAGCTCCACGACAACCAGAGCTGTTACACAGAGAAACTCTGTCAAAAACAAAACAAACAAAAAAATAACAAAAAAGAATAGAAAAATAAATAGAATGTTTACCAGTTGTTCAGGAGACTTTATTCACAGAAAATCTTTAAAATGCTGATTTTTTTAATTTTTTTTTATTTATTAAAGATTTCTGTCTCTTCCCCACTGCGGCCTCCCATTTCCCTCCTCCTCCCTCAATCAGTCTCCCTCCCTTGTCAGCCCAACGAGCGATCAGGGTTCCCTGCCCTGTGGGAAGTCCAAGGACCACCCACCTCTATCCAGGTCTAGTAAGGTGAGCATCCAAACTGCCTAGGCTCCCACAAAGCCAGTACGTGCAGTAGGATCAAAAACCTATTGACATTTTTCTTGAGTTCTCAGTAGTCCTCATTGTCCACTATGTTCAGCGAGACCAGTTTTATCCCAGGCTTTTTCAGACTCAGGCCAGGTTGATGTGGGAGTAATTTCTTATTAATAAAGAAACTGCCTAGGCCCCTTGATAGGTCAACCCTTAGGTGGGTGGAGTAAACAGAACAGAATTCTGGGAGAAAGAAGCTGAGTCAAGGAGTCGCCATGATTCTCCCACTCCAGAGAGACGCAGGTTAAGATCTTTCCTGTAGCTCCTGGGCTACACAGATTATTAAAAATGGGTTAGATTAATATGTAAGAGCTAGCCAATAAGAAACTGGAACTAGCCAGGCCAGGCAGTGTTTAAAAGAATACAGTTTCCGTGTAATTATTTCGGGCATAAACTAGCCATGCCGGTGGCCGGGTGCCGGGGACGCAGCCCTGCTGTTCCTTCAACACCAGGTGGCCTTGGTGAGTTCCCAACAAATTAAAAATAAAATAAAATAAAATAAAGGCGGGTGACCGCGTGGGTGCAAAGGAGAAGGAACTTGTAAAGTGGTTTGGTTTTTAAATAAAAGAGTAAACTGCAAATAAATAAATAAATAAATAAATAAATAAATAAAAATACTGATTTTTTCAGTTCTATTAGTTACTGCTGTAGTATTTACAATCCAATACCAGAAATACATAGAATTCTATGCATTTTTTAAAAAATATGTTTTTTAGCTACCTGACAAGGTACTTTTAGGACAACACATGTATATTCTAAAATAATTTTTGGTACAAAGCACATCTGACTCTCATGCCCTGTATTTTGTACATGCCAGGATAGTCATGGCAAAAGTGAAGACCAAGCCACAAAGCAACATAAAATAAGACATGATGGAGAGCTATGAGCCTTTGAAAGTACCTGGAGCTTTTCTTTCTCTTACTCTGTATGTCTAGACATTGCTCATTAACTTCTTCTGATAATGCTTCTGTGAAACAAGTGAGCACAATCTTGGATGCGTCAACTGTCCTACATGAACCATGAACCTAAAACCCTTCTAATCATGGCTGTGTGTTGAGTTTAAATACAATGGAAATTCAATACCAGTCGTCACAGGGGCTGCAAAACACTAGTAAATGTGACAATTTAAACATTGCTCCTATCTCACTTTGAGATGTGGAAACCCAATCCCAGCACAGATGGCACTGCGAAGAAGGTAGGTCTTTTGGAAGGCGATTTGGTTGGGAAGGTGCCATTCTCACGAATGGAACTAGCGCTACTTCATGCATCTGATGAAACCCAGAGTTCTTCTCTTGGCCATGTCCAGATGGTGGGATGATGTCTATTTATGAACAAGGAAGCATCGGATACTCACCTGTTGACTTCTTGGTGATAGAGTTTCTAGCTTCAAAGTCTAAGAAATCAATTTCCATTATCTGTAATCTACCCAATTTATCATATTTTAGGATAGCAACCTCAATGAACTGAGATAGGAAGGCAGTAGCTACAGACTAATTATTTTGTCAAAAAAAAAATCCTCCCTAACCCCTACAGGGTTAATACAACAATTCCTTATTCTTCGACCTTATTGTATTTGGAGGGAATATGGGAATGTATTTATGAGATGATTGGATGTGATGCTAATAGCGTGATTTTATTCATAATGACTTAGTCTGAACCCCATAAAAGAAGACAATGCATTCTCTCCTTCCCTCCTCTCCTGTCTCTCTTTTTTACTAAGTATAGATACTGATGTTCATTGTGAGCAAGACTGTGAATGGTTACAAATCAAAACAAGGGTCTCAGAGTGAAACCTTAACTTTGACCTTAGATTTTTCATTCCCCCAAAACTGAGATATTTAATATTTGATGCTTAAATCACTTAACCCATATTATTTTTACATAGGAGCTCCAGGATGTTACAGTTGTGTATGCTGGCTTCAAATACAGGCTCTAGCACTAATTCGTAGGTTTCGACTTAAGAAGCTATAAGGTCTTGTTCCAAATGGACCTTTTATGAACTTGAAAATGCTCTTGTGAAATTTAAATGCTGAGAAAACATAATGTGTTCAACATCAAGTTTCAGACGCTGAACGGATGCACACACAAGTTCACACTGCACACAACTGGGCATCTGTGTTTTGAGTGGTAGAGACCAGGATAGCTGAAGAACTGTGAAGGTCAAGATGCTCAGCCAGGCATCTGAACATAACCCTCTCCTTTGCTACCTAACATCCTACCATAGGCAGGATGCTTCCTGATTATAGAGCCTGACCTCTGGTTTCTTACTGCATCTACCTTAGAAAGCGGGTAATTACAAATCATTTCCCTGACTCCTTTGAAAAGTAAGTAAGTCTGTTTAAAAGCCTCTTGACAGTTTTATGACCCAAGAAGTTCCTTCTCAAGGACCTATTTGCCATCCCTTTGAAATATAATTATCAAGAAAATGCCACTTTTTCTAGCCTCTGTGGGGAGGATGAGCTTTTGTTTCATGACCTAGTTATTTACAGAACTGTTTCCTATTATGAGGAGTTTCCTTTGTTCTTATGTTAGGCCAGTCAGTAAACCAAGTTCCCTATGATATCTGCCCCAAGCTCTTCATGTCAATGAGATGAGTTCAGTCTGTCTTCATATTGTAAGTCTGTGTGTGTGTGTGTGTGTGTGTGTGTGTGTGTGTGTGTGTGTGTGTTTTAGTGGAGGCCAGAGAGCAATCTTAAGTAAGATGTCGTTTTTGGAAGCTATTTGCTTTCTTTGTTTTCTTGATTTTGTTTTTGTTATGAGGCAAGCCTCATAACATTGGCCTGGAACTTGGCAAAATGGCTAGTTAGTTGGCCTGTGCGTCCAAGTGATTGCTTGTCTCTGCCTCACTTGCACAGTAAGTACCATACTGGTTTATATGAGGACTCTGGGTATTGAACTCATGTCCTCATAAGTGCTTCACCAACTACCACTCCAACACTGAGTAGTCTCAATGTCATGTGTGTCTGTGCTATTTTTCCAGTGCGTTTTTCTAAGTTTGATTCACAAGTAACACACCACTTGAGATATGTCAAACTAGTGCATGTGTTGGCAAGGTAACACATGTAGTATAGGTGAAAAGTTAAAGCAGTAATAATCACAGCATTTCAATGATTTATTAAAAATTATCATTGAGAATTTTTAAATCTGTTTTTTTTTTCAACATTACACTGAAGAGCTTTCATAGGTTCCCCTAAGGATTCTTTTGAATTTAGAATTTAGTATTAACAAATGAAGCATTTTTTTTCATTTAGCAACATAAACTGATATATAAAAGACTCTTAAGCAGGTTTGAAATAGCACTTATTTCTGTAGCTCAATTGTTGGGTTTTAGGCACCTAGGTGAACAAACGGTCACATTATACAAATCTTCTGGTCACTTGCATTCTACTCTATGGCCGTATTAATCTTAATGCCATTGTGAAAATTCCACGTTGTTTCTAATCAATCACAGGGAGTTTCAAATGAAATCCTGAGGATCTTTCAAGCAATAATTATCTAAATTATGCTAATTACATGGAGAATTAATAAAAAACATTTTTCCTGGACATAAACCTGTCTTCATTGAGATTTTGAGATTTGGAATTTATCAGACAATGAATAAAGCCCCTTAACCTTTAAGTTACATTTTCAATAGTGTCATTTAGATGTTCAGAAAATACAGAACTTAGAAGCCATTTAAGTCTAACAAGGTGAAAAGAGTGAAGACATGACATCTGCCCAGTTTTCCATCATTGAAGGCTAATCGTTTGCGCCTCTATATACCTGTGTACTTGACAACATCAGTGAACCAGAGGGCGCAGTCTGCCTGTCTCACCAAATGCATATAAAACGTTTAAGCACTGGTATGATGAATCTAAAGGATCTTTCTGTCTGTCATAGTTGGCCTGGACTTTTAGCACGAAGTACTGAAGGATGCATCTAGTTCTCA
The DNA here is from genome assembly GCF_014885135.2 of Alexandromys fortis. Taxonomy (NCBI): domain Eukaryota; kingdom Metazoa; phylum Chordata; class Mammalia; order Rodentia; family Cricetidae; genus Alexandromys; species Alexandromys fortis. The sequence continues at coordinate 4,078,573 of NW_026067934.1, read as the reverse complement.
GGGCTCAATTTACTGTTTTCCCGGGAAGACATTGTTGGGGGCACATTTCTTCTGGTTTCACTAGTTAGTGGTGAATGCTTCTGGTCACTTTTAGCATAAATGAATTAATTCTGATGAGATCCCCTTCTCTATGTTTTAATTTTGATAAAAATAAAGGCAAGATTACTCTCTATTTGATTCTGAAAACAAACAAATGAGAATATTACTCTAGGCAATAGAACATTTGAATAAGAGTACAAGATAGTCTCATTTTTTTATAAAAGACCCACTATGTGATTTGAAAATTCTAAATGGAAAGGTTAAATAAACAATTTGACTATGACTAGAGGCAGTCATTGTTAGGAAGGCTTCACCATTAGAATGTGCTGGCACCGATGATGGGCTCATGAGAGGAGAGGAAGTGCGGTTTTCTTCATCTGTGCTGCTGAATGTCCTCTCTTGGCATGAATGTAAAGAAATCAAACTAGCATTGTCTTTGACTATTGCATGAACCCGAGAGACCCTTCCTTCCTGTGATGTGCTGGTCCAAATTCCTATGTTTATGGCTTGATTACTTATGACTGAGTGGAGACAACTGAACTAATTGGAAGATTGTGATGTCCTCGCCTGAAGTAGAGAAATTGTGTGAGAGTGAACAGAAAAAAATGAAGTTCAATTTAAAATCTCTACAAAGAGAGAAAAGTCACGGTCAAATGTGTGGCTTAGGATATTGTCCCTCTTAAGGTTATATGTTGACCCCCTTCAGCTGACCCTCCCCCTTACCAGATGCAACAATCCACAAGGTGGACATTGAAACTCGCTTGGGCAGCACAGTAGTAGTGACCTTGTTGGTGGAGTGTGGGTGAGCCAGCCCCTATGTTGTGAGCATGGGAGAGTTGTCCCTCCGCTACATCTGTCATGTGCCTGCATGGGTAGGGCAGAAATGCCTCCCCTCCTACCTGCCCAACAACATCTGGGAAGCTGGAAGAGCTGGCCCTGAGGTCATAAGAGTGGGAGAACTGTCCCTGCTGGGCAGCACAGTAGAGTTAGCCCTGAAGGTGTAAGTGTGTAAGAACCAACCGGAGGATGTGAAAGCCAGAGAGAAAATTGGCCCTAGCCCTTGCTCATCTCTGCAAGGGGTGAACTAGCCAAGACAGTGCTCCCGGGTGTCTAAGACATGGGGGAGCTGGTGGGCTAACTAACCCTGCACAGAACCAGGCCCAGATCCCGGGTTATGTGTTGGCCTGCCCAGGCAGCCACACTATTTGTGTTCTGCTGGAGCCCGAAGAGGTGGTTGGGGGCGGCGGGGAGTAAGTACTACACAGTCCGGCTGACCCAGGACACAGGGCAGCAACGGGATGTCCAGGAAGAGTCCCAGTGAGATCCCAGAGTTGATCACGTAGCAGAGACCAGGGGCCTTGCACCAGACCAATGATTCTTTGCAATGACCGCCTTCATGTAAAAATGTGTGGATAAAGGGGCTTACTGCGTGACTCGCTGTGTCACACTGCAGCTTCCATGATATGATTTTCCATTTGTTTTTCTCTTAAATTTTATTTTCTTTTATTGGGGGACGGAGGAGATGGGTGAGATGGGGAGGCATAATGTGAAAGATACAAAGAATTAATCAAAAGAAAGTTAAAGAAAGAACTTCCAATTTGAGGGCTAAATTCTGCTTCAGATTCCATGCATTCAACTACATGCTTCCAAAATCCTCTGACTGAAACTTTAACTCTCCCACGCCCCCATGTGGTTATACTTGGGAGTTGGCTATAGTTAGTTACTTAAAGATGTAATTAATGTTCAATAAAGCCATCCCACAGGACTGCTGTCCTCGTGTCTCCCTGATTGTGTGCAGAGGAGAACCCGGGTGGGGCATAGCGGAGAGCCAGCTGTATGGCTTCTTAGACCTCAGCATCCAGAGGGGCAGTCACTTTCTCTTGCAGATGTCATCTCTCCTGGAGTACTTTGATACAGGAGTGGATCAGCACATGCTACATGGCTCTCCATTCCGTCCAGGCAGATCACAAGAAGAACAAGCACCTCCCCGATGTTTCTGCAAGTCCTAGACCACAGGTTTTCTCACAGGGATGAGCTGGTTACTAACGCTCATTTCAAATGTGCTGGGTGTGTTGGTGATATGAGTAGCATAGGTATGTTGCCGATACCTATGTGGGTGGGGCTCTAGCTGTTTTGCCTTCTAAAACTGCTCTTTCCATATGGTCTCATCGGAGGTTTAATGTTCCTATGTTCACTGGATAATTTAGAGATAAGAAAGTAATGAGTCTATTTTTAGAAAAGGTGACTGATCTGCATTCAAATGTCATTCAAAAGTTTTATTATTTTAAACTGAAATGAAAACTTGACTTTTTCCATCATAAATAAAGTTAACATCTTATGTTTCATTTTTGCAATTCATCAACCGATAGAAGGCTTTGTAACGCTAAAATGAGTACATTTTAAAACAAGTATAACCACGGGAAGAAATAAAAGCTGATGTAACTTGAGTATCTGAAGGAGGAGAGGATAAAAGCAAATGAAATAAGAAGTTTTGTCTTGTTCATAAAACATATTCCTATTTTACATATCCTCATTTTATCCCCAAGGTTGGTGATTGGGCCTCGTCTCCTCTTAAATGGTTGTATAAGATATTCTACGATACGTGATAATTAATAACAGCATTGACCATATTCTGAGAGGGTCATACTACTTGAATAATAAAAAAAATAGCGGACAAGGAGGACTACTGAGACCTCAAGAACAATGGCAATGGGTTTTTGGTTCTACTGGACCTATTGGTTTCGTGGGAGCCTAGGCAGTGGATGCTCACCTTACTAGACCTGGATGGAGGTGGGTGGTCCTTGGACTTCCCACAGGGCAGAGAACCCTGATTGCTCTTTGGGCTGATGAGGGAGGGGGACTTGATTGGGGTGGGGGAGGGAAAGGGAGGCTGTGGTAGGGAAGAGACAGAAATCTTTAATAAATAAATAAATGAATTAAAAAAAAAACATTGTTTTGGCATTCTTTGTGGGTGTTTTTCCTTTCCAGTAGAGTAGACTTCAACATCTCTATTCACTTTGAGGTGTTTGTATTCTGTCCATTAAATTAGTTTTAGAGCTCATAAACGAAAGCAGAAATAATTTCTTTAGTGGTGTGATTCTGTTTAACGGGTCCCAAGGATGGTTGTACAATGCAATATCATCAACCCTGAAGTCCATATATACACCACCAGCAGAAATGGACTCAGCAAGTTGTATGTACACACATCTGTGCATATACATATGTATTTGTCTGTAATCATCAAAGAAAAAGAGACTATCAACTTGAGAGTTGTGGAGAGACACAGGAAGTGTTTAAAGGAGGACAGCTGAGAGGGACCTGAGGAAGGATTAGGAGGGTAGAAAGGGATAAAATTCTATTTTAATTAAAAATTTTAACATATGGGATTGTATGTTGAATGAATGGAAGATATGGGTAGATCTGAGGAGATTTGGGGGGAAGGCATGTATATAATTAAATATAGTGCATGAAATTTTAAAAATTCTCTAATTAGAAGTGCAATAAAAGATGAACTTACTATGTTTTTTAACTTTTGCCATATGTTTAATGAAAATGATTTTACAGTAATACCAATGTGAGTAAAAAAATGCAGGAGCTAAGTTTGAATCTAGACAATATTCTTGAGAAAGATAAACAATTATCTTTTTTTTTTTTTTTTTTTGGTTTTTCGAGACAGGGTTTCTCTGTAGCTTTGGAGATCCACCTGCCTCTGCCTCCCGAGTGCTGGGATTAAAGGCGTGCGCCACCATCGCCCAGCCAAACAATTATCTTTTAAGACATTCTTTTTAGCTTATCATCTGAATAAAGACACTTACTGAAAAAGGAAAGATGACCACAGGGCATATCTTATAGAAAATAGCCTAAAGCACAATTGCGGAATAGGTAGGAGAATGGAGACTTATATAGAAACAGTGACTGTTATAAATCATATTAATCAAGGCAGAAGTGTGACAAATGGTGTGTGTATGTGCAAGTGTGAGCGTGTGTGTGCGTGTGCATGTGTGTATGTTTGTGTGTGCACATGCATGTGTGTTTGTGTGTGCATGTGTTTGTGAGTGTGCGTGTGTGTGCTCTGCCTTGCTTTAATAACCTTTTGGAATTACAGTCACTGGCTATCAAAGTTTGCTTCTGAATACACTATGGAAGAACAGAGGGGACATTAAATAGAACTTCGGAATACACTACGGAGGAACAGAGGGAATATTAACATAGGACTTACATGGAACCCACTATCTGCTAAGCAAGTGAGATACTCCGATGTTTTATGTTCCCAAAAAGGAATGTAGACAACTTTTATTAAGAGAACAATCTACTGAGAATGGGAGATAAATGGAAGAGACTGTTCACCTATTGGTAATTTAGTGTTTTCAAATATTGGTAAGACCTCACATGCATTTGTTTGTCTTTATCTGAACTTGCAGCTATTAAAAAAGTAAAGTTATAAAATCAATTTTATTATTTTTCTTTAAGGGATGCTATAACAAAACCATGTTATGATAAAAATGAATAAAATTTTTGTACTTTTTTTTGTTTTGTTTTGTTTTACAATATTAGGGATTAGACTAAGTACCTTGGGGCTGCAAGCAAGCTGCCACTAAGCCAAGCTACATTTCATGATTTTTGTTTGTTTTCTGATCTCATTTTTTTCAGCAACGTAAGCAATAATATTGTTCAAATTATGATCAGAATTTATACAAAAATACTTTTGGAGTTAAAATTGGGAAAACTGGAATGCTGGGATATGCCTAACAGAAATACCTACTTTTAGCAGTACTCCAATATCCCTATAATATTTCCATTCCTTACCTCTGCAACAGATTGAAATAGGATACCAAGATAAAACTATACATGGCTTTTTACTTTGGGTTTTCTTTATAAATGTAAGAATATTTATTTCAGTTAGAAATTTAAGGCCATTTTTCCCCTGAGATTTCATTAAAGACAGGGCATTAGGAAGTGTGAGGCTACATGCGGTCCTACTACATAATCTACTTCCAGCCATCAGAAATGAATGACAATAAATGATGTTCGGATCAACCACAGAGTCTTTCAGAGTTTGGGTGATTGGCCTTTGAGTGCAAATGTTTATTCCTAAGCCATGTCAAGCTAGGAGGATTAAATGATTCTTTGTGGGCTGTGCTAGTGCAATGCCAAAAATAGCCAAGAAGCAGAAACTGTTGAGGAGGTTAAGCAAGTGTGGGTAAAATAGGTGACCTGGGATCCAGAATTGTCATGTTTTTTTCATATTCAGAATATGCTAAAAGTTGACTATTAGGTTAATTGTGGGTATACAGAACACTCCTGATTTGTAGCTTGAATACTAGGAGGGGTCAGTTGAAATGTATACAGAATTCCTTTCGACAGACTGATTTTAGTATCGCAGAAACCACTGGTGCCAAACTGTATACAGTCCTCCAATAGTCCCAATGTCCAGTTTACATTGGAAAGGACGGATATATTTCTGTCTCTCTGTCCTAAGACTTCACGAAAATGTGTTCATAAATATTTAAATAACATGTTTGGAACTTCAAGTAGATTTCATACCTTAGTGGGGAGCTGAGAGTGGTTGAAAAATTGATACGGGATGTCCCTTTGTTTGTTGTGAATATTTTTATTGTCATTGATTAATAAAGGAGCTGATTGGGCCAATAATCAGGCAAAATAGAGCCAAGCAGGAAATTCAAGCAAAGATACAGGCAAAAAGAGGGCAGAGTCAGGGAGATGCCAGCAGCCCCCAGGGACACAAGATGTGAGCTAACAGCCCATGAGCCTCATGGTAAAATATAGAATAATAGAGTTGGGGCAATTTAAGTTGTAAGAACTAGTTGATAATAAGCATGAGCCAATAGGCCAAATAGTTTGAAATTAATATCAAGCCTCGGAGTGGTTATTTGGAAACTGACAGGCAGGAGAGAAACCTCCAGTAGTAGGTAAATGAAATTAACGAGGCCACACAACTTACAGTCTCAGGCAGAGACAGAGAGGCAGTGTGAGCAGATCTGGAAAAGGCCTAGGGCAACTCAACAGAAAATAAGCAAGAAAATCATCATATCTCTCTGCCCTTTGACATTTTAGGGTTTCTGAGATGGGCCCTAGAGAGTCTTGGCTCTTGGCATTCATACCTTTCTGTAATGCCATTTTCAGCAATGGGGCAGGCAGACAGCAGCATGAAGCAGTATTACATCTTCAAGTAGGTTCAAACATTTCTCTGCATTTTCCCCCTCCCCAAATTCTGGTTTATTGCCCCCAAAGAAGCGAGTTGCTAGCTGGGGTTGGGGAGATCCCTGTGCTCACAAGATCTGATAATAATCACTGAATGCACTTGAGAATAGAATATATGGAGACACGTATACACACATACATGTACACACAGAAACATACACACACACACACACACACACCTTCACATACATTGATACATTTAACTGAACCTTCTAGCCCATCTCTCACTTACTCAAAGACCTTGAGTTAAAGCCTCTTTACTAAGCCTGATTCATAATTTTAAGACACAAAAACAGCAATGTAAATGTTCACTATTTTAAGCCATTGAAACTGGAGATAATTTATTACACATAAACAAGACTAATGTAATCATGTAGAATACAGGACAGCTGGCTACCCCATAGTTCCAATGCAAAAACAAATAAAAATTAAAACAAACATGGCATTTTTTTTAAAGGAATGAAATTTTCTAAAGAAAGATGTGTTCTCTTGGCTTGGAGGTAGGTGTCGGCCCTGTCAACTACCCTCAAAGAAAAGTTTCTCACTGCTTGTTTGCCTATTCTGCTTGGGTCTCCTCTTGTGCTATGGAGAAATCTATTCACAGCTGTGTTTAAGAACAAAGAGCCAAAACAGAGAATGGAGGATTGTATGACTGAGAAGCTAACAAAGGGGAGTGCAGCAATACAAGAGAGGAGAGAGAGAAAGACAGAGAGAGAGAGAGAGAGAGAGAGAGAGAGAGAGAGAGAGAGAGAGAGAGAGAGAGAGAGAAACTGCTCAGGAACTCTGGAGGTATGCACTCAGGAAGATAAGTATGACCCAAACACAAAATGGAACAAATGGCCTGATTTTAAGAAAGTCACCTGAAGAAAATACATTTGATCTTGGTTCCTATAAAATTCTACCCAGAATTTTCTAAGCAACATGCTATTGAATCGCTATGGAAATAAACCCACAACACAGACAGAGACTAGTCTTAGAACTCATTTCACAGTAAAATGTACCAATATTCATTTTTTTTATGTCCACTTTGGAATCCTCATTGAGAAGATAGCAACAGTTTGGTTGCAGTTGCCCCAGCGGACAATAAGGCTAACACTGATGGAATCACAACTAGATGCTGTGGTGTGTGAAAACAGAGAAACTACAGCAATGGAGGGAAAGGAGCAGCATCTTACTGGTGTAGAGACCCAGTGGAGGAAAAGTTAGTGGGACAAGAAGCACACACCGGCGAACATTGTTTAGTGACCCTTACTCAAGATTCAACATATAGAAATACATACAAAATAAATATGAGCATGTTTATATTCCAGAAGACAGGAACAGCAGAGAAAGGAGGGGAAAAAAAAACTGTCTCAGGATTAAGTTTGCATCCTCAGGAGCTCAGCAGTGTCGTACAAAAGGAATAAATGAATAGTGGGACCAAACATGTATTATTTAAAGACGCAAACCTAATTAACAAGTGGAATTACTAAAAGACACCCTCCCTAAGCAATCAGACTGGGATGTGGCAGAAACAGATGGGGAGTTGTTGCTTATCATAATCATCTGCTCAACGTAATGATTTTCTTTCATGTCCTTCCTTGTATTACCTTAATGGAGATTATTTAAAATTATCCCTGTTTGTTTTGTCTACATGTAACAAAGAAGAAAACGTGAATTGTGCGAGATTCTTGCAGGTCATCTCAGGAGCAAAGAACATGGCCCAACTAATCCTGCTCTTAACCATTTGAGCTATCACCCTTTGAAATATATTGTGTTCTTAAGTAACCCAGACAAGAAGAGTAAATTTCTTTAGCATTTCATAGGCTTTGTCGAGATTTGTCATTAAGGAAGAATTAATTCCACTCCCCAGGCTTTATTATATCTTTGTATCCAATTAGTGTTAGGCTAGCATGTCTCTCTGATCTTCTCTTTCTTCCTTCTCTAATTCTTTGTACTCTGTTCCCATCATAACTTGCCAATGGGAATGCCATAGCATTTACATGCTTTAAAGTCTCATTGGGCAGAATATATATATATATATATATATATATATATATATATATACACACCCAACTTTCCTGGAACCCCGTCAAAACTCCCTGGTACATGTAGAGTCTAAAATGTATCTCAAATCACAGGCCTCCTGTCTCTTCTCTAGATTTTCTCTTTTGTTAATTCAATGATCTAAAGTTGGGAAAAGGTATTCAAATATTTGGAACAACCATTTAAATATGTGAATTCCAAAACTGAATGGGCAAGTGCTGTCCATGTTTTGAAATGTCACAAACTAAGTCATAATACAGTCAGCAAAGGGAAAGGCTAACTGACACATACCATCAAAGTACAGCACTCTAGAAAATTAAATTATATAATCAAAAGATAATCTGATATATATATTACATCAATTCAGTTATTCTAATTCTGAATAATGCCAGTCAGAGGGGACCATTACCATTCCCCTTTACCCACTTCAGGGGATATGCAAAAACTCGAAATGATGATTGAGCCCTCAGGACAAGTGTTTTATCTTTGTGGGTTTTCATTAACTATAGGCAGATTAATAGTTATTTGTGTCCTTCTTCTTATTTTAGGGAAAACACCTCTTCGATCTTTCTTCTGATTCCATGTGGAGAATGTCCATATTATATAACCGAAATGGGGATTTTTGACTCCTATGCATCACTGCTAATATATTTTCTTAAAATAGTATCGATATGATATCAAAACCTAACAACTGTAATTTCAAATTTCTTTTATATTTGAAGTAAATTAATTCATTTACTCCCTCATTTATATGTACATATATGGTTATACATATATCACCATATATATGCACGCATATGCATTCATAGTCTTTATATTGTGCAAATATTAATAAGACTGAGAAAATTTAGAATGAAAGAATTTATAATATATTTCTCACTGATTGATAGAGTATGAACTCTATGTTTTCATTAATTTGTTCTTACAAAACCCACTTTCTCATGGTCTATCTGGCACTGAGCAGTGCTTCAGGCAATCAACAAAGATTAGCAAGGCAAAGAAAGGTTCTGACTTCAAATACCTGTCACAAAAGAAACAAAAGATTAAAAGTTCTGATGGAAATAATTATCTACATGCTTATGTGAATGTTTGCTCATAGCGCTTCCTCACATTATGAACAGAGAATGCAGTTACAGAGTAGGCTTCTGCAAAACTTAATGATTCAGCTATGGAGATGAAGAAAGATTTAGGATGACATAGACAACTGTAGCATAGGAAGAAAAGCGTGAAGTGGAGAATCACTAGCTATCAAAGTGGACAACTGGGTTTTTGTGTTATTGTTATGTTGCTGTCTATGTACTTTATTATGGGTAGTATGCCAACGACAAATTTCAGACAGGGGACTTTGTGCATAGTTTTTGTCTCAATGTTTTGTCAGAAACAAGCTCCCATATAACTCAGATGCATGTCTATCCCATGTAACTTAGGTGCAGGGCTACCATAAATAATTTAGGTGCATGGCAACTTAGTGAGATGCAAGCTAGCCTACGCTACATGAGACTTTGTCTCAACAACAAACAAGCAAAACGTGTTTTCCCAGATCCTGTAGCAACATTTCATGAGTGACTTTTCCAAGCATGGCATTAACTATCAGTTTATTGATAACTTTAGAGTGAGTCAACGTGGCATCTGGAACAGGACAGAAGACATAGTAGTCAAGGACAGATGTGACCCATTTTCTCATTTAAAAACTGAGGATTTTCAGTTGTCTAGACTAAGAATGCATGGCAAATGGATATATTTAACTGAACTATCTAAACACGCCATGACTAGCAGCAGTGATGAAACTAATTACTCATAGAAACTACAGTGAGCACTCCATCTCACTAAGGTGCTGAGACTGACCTTGGGTTTCTGATGCCCTTGTGGGGTGGGAAGTTGTTCTGTGTGTGTGTGTGTTAATGAATATATATATATAGCTTTTATTGGTTAATGAATAAAATTTAGCAGATAGAACAAGGAAACCCACACAGATAGGGGAGTAAAGAAAGCGGAGTCAGGGAGAAGCTATGGAGCTGCCACAGGAGACAGACACTAGATGGAAACTTTCTAGTGGGCCACAACAATGTGGTGATACATATATTATTAAAAATGGGTTAATTTAAGATATAAGAGCTAGCTAGCAATACGCTTAAGTTATTGACCAAACAGTATTGCCAGTAACGTAGTTTCTGTGTGATTATTTCATGTTTGGGGGAACCAGGAATGAACGATCAGCCTCAGACTACACCCTTGTGAATCATTTCCCCTAGCTCTTGAGTATTCATGAATCCATATACAAATTAGAAAATTCTCATCAGCAAAGGCTGATATAGAGAAAGATACTGAGTAGAGAAAATTTGAGTGCCTACTATGTGCCAATGACATGCCAAGGGCTTTGGTTTTTGCAAGTTTATTTGATACTTCTATACTCCCATGGTATGTCATGATAAATTTGAATCATCATTACTCTAGGCTCACAGTATTATACATAAGTATTCAACAATAATGAGCCCACATCTAACAGTCGGAAAGGCACTGCACATGTAGACAGGAAGATTATTTAGGTCAGTGTATGTGTCTCTCAGGGAATGTGTATGTTTCGCTACATCAGAAAACTTTAAAAATTGATGGAAAGGGGGCTGTGGCACCACCACTATTGCATGTATTGACTGAATGATGACATCTATTATAGAAGACATTTTTTGTACAAATATAACATAGATTTTAAACACACTGAGGATAGAAGGTTGGTAATTACAGTCAAGATAGAGTCTAGCACCTTGCCAACACTCTGGTGAAGTGCAATAATAGAAGTACATTTCCCAATATGCTTGCTATTACAAAGGGACTAAAATATCTTCCTGTGTTAAATTTGTCTCTGAGCTTCAATTGTATTAGTGATTCTGTTAATAGACTCCAAATCTGTGATACTCTAAAGCTTTGCCACTGTCAATGCAGAGAATTCTCTAATGTATGAACTCACTGAGAGTCAAGAGCTAGAGAAAATGGTCCTTGTTAGAGGATCATGATGGGATCCATTTCATCCTCAAAAGTAGTATTTTATACCTAGTAAGGTGTGGCATGCCTAAATTATTCAAAAGTTATTCAGTAATTAACTATTTTAAGAAAAAACCATAGATTCACACCTCATTTTAGGATAAAAAAAACATACACACACAGACATTGGTATTTTTCTTTCCCCTTTCTTCCTCCTTTCAAAGCAAGATAGAGCTAGGGAGAAAGAAAGAAAGAAAGAAAGAAAGAAAGAAAGAAAGAAAGAAAGAAAGAAAGAAAGAAAGAAAGAAAGAAAGGTGAACAGAGATACAGAGAGATTGAGAGACAGAGACAGAAAGACAGAAAAACACTATGCAACCCAGGCCAGTCTCAAACTTGCAACCCAACTTAGCTTTCCTATTGTTTGGATAACAGGTATGTATGTGTTCCACAACTAGCTCCTGTTTGGTTTCTTAAATTATCCTTCTAACTACAGGCAATTTAAAATCTATTGCTCGATACCGGGTCTTCCTACCAGTTTAGAATTTTATATAAATAGAGGGGAGATGAAGTAGAATAAAATTTGTTTGGTTAATACCTAATAAAATTATTATTATTATTATTATGTGAATGATCTACCCCTTTGATTGAGATTACAGCCTTAGAAATGTATGTGTATGCATGTGTGTGTGTTTGTGTAATGCTCAGAAAAGTTTTAAGTGATATAAAAAAAAAAGAAAACCAAATAAACTTCTACAAGACAAAACGTCAGAAATTATCACAGAAATTTATAACCTGGCATTAATCAAACAAGGCTTAATTGCTTTACACATCATAAACGATAAGAGCATTATTAGCACATATTCTCACACAGTTAACATTTCATGATAATTATGTATTGGAAAGGAATACATCAATATGCTTACTATAAGAATGCCAATGTATTCAAAGATAAGGCGTTTAGAAAATATTAGTATAAATTATTTATAGTGGTGGTCAGATGAAAATATTAATAAATATATATTCTTTCACTTAGATATGGGCTTATTATTTAATTAAAGAATTTTTGTCCTAGAACAGAATAAATGTCTTACAGAAGGTACCAACTCCCCAATCCTCTTTTGCTGAAACTATTTCCATATGTTAATTTCATTTTATGTCTCAATGCTGATTAACGCAACAGCAAAAGAAATTATACCAAGAGCTATAAATTCAATCTCATTCACTCACAGTTGAATGACTGTTTCACCTGAACATATCATGAATCTTTTTAGCTCCCTAATCAACACATGCTATTGAGACAAATACTGTACCCATATGTTCAAAATCCAGTTTTATACTGGGCATTTGCTTTGCCTGTTAATAACTAGGAGCCAGGTGCCAGGCACTTACAGAACGCTTGATCCTTACTAACTTGTGGCTGGCAGGTAGAGGGGAAGGATTAAAAAGAGTGTATGGCATCAGTAGTCAATATTGAAGTCCCCCCGCACAAAATATTGATTGTCATGACAACACTCTGTGTGGTAGTTTGAATAAGAATGACTCCCCATAGGTGCACATATTTGAATGCTTGGTCTACAATTAGTAGAACTGTTTAGAAAGGATTAGGAGGTGTAATGTTGGTGAAGTTGTGACCTTGTTGGAAAATGTGTATCAGTCGAGGGTGGACCATGAGATTTCAAAAGTCCACACCAGCCCAGGCTCATTTTTTTTTCTCTCTCTCTTTGTCTACTGTTTGTGTATAAGGTGTAATTTCTCATCTACAGTTCTATGACCATGTCCGCCTGCCTGTCTGATATTCTTCCCACACAATGGTCATGGACTCACCCTCTAAAACTATAAGCAAGTCCCCAATTAAAATGTTTTATTTTATAAGTTGCTTTGGTCATGGTGTCTTTTCACAGCAGTAGAGTAGTAATTAAGACAGTTTGCATAATTTTCAACTCTCTCCTATGCCCTATCTCTCATCCTCACATTCCTGTGGAAAAAGCCACTTTAATCCAAAGAGAATTTAGCTTTGCACTTGCCACACATTTAATGCTTTGATTCAGACACAAAATTCAGTTGATTTCAAAAATAAGGGAACTAACTGTCAAGGTTATAAGATAATTTGATTTCTTGTTTTTACTGAGGAAAACTTTACAAACATAACTGTCATGGAGTAGCAATAATATGTGCTAAGCATTTTACTAAAATATTTTAATTATTTTATATTTTTGGATGAGTAACATGAAAATTTCATTTATTGGCAGTAAAAATGCTCATGAAGCCGCAGTTTGATATGGTTCTTATCCTATGTTGAGTCATGTAATCCTCATAACAAGTTTATGCAGTTATCATGTCAGTTATATATGCAAAAAGTTAGAATGTTGTGAGGTTAAGGAACATGGTGTGTTTGGTATAAGAGAAACTCGAGTTTAACATGGCACACTGGAATCCTTGACCCTATGCTATCCTGCTCCTTAATCAACCGTGTGAAGCTGTCTTGAGTCATGGGGCTTCATCATCTGATCCCTTTCAGTGTCCAGTAAGATCTGTATTTTCCTCATTTTTAAAATTTTATTACTGAGAATTTTCTACATGTACACAATGTATTTTGATCTTATCTGTCCCCTCTTCCCCACTCTAACTTTTCTTAGTACCCACCCAACACATTTCCCTCCCAAATACATGTCTGTATTTCTCAAACCCACTGTAGTGGATATAAGGCCATCTAGAGGAATAGGAACCCTATCGGGGGCCCTAATGACTTTCCCTCTCCCAAATGCCATCAAATTCCAATGGATCTAAAGTTACAGGCAGGTCTTTGTGAGCCCTTCCTACAACTACAGCATGAATTGTAATGAATAAGTGATGCTGAAGACCTACAAAGGGGAGTAATACATGTCAAGGCTCGAAGAGTTTTTCTTGGCATGATCTTAGACAAAATGCTCACATTTCTAACAATTCCAATTCCAAATCTATGATCCAGGCATGTTCTGCAGAGACTGTGGATGTGCATAAAACACGTCTATAGAAACTACATTATTGTACAAACATAAAAATAAGATTGATGTTGAAAATGGCCATATAATATCTAAATTCACCCTTCTGAAACTGAGCCACACAATTGAAGAACTATAGACTTTCAGAGATGGAGTCTAAGGAAAAGGTTAGCTGTGTTCCATGTTTTGAAGGAAACTTTTAAAAACCTCAGAGCCCATAGGGAAATTTAGGACTTCAAGGACACTGAGTATCATTTTTTGCCTTTGTAGCATAGTAATTACAAAATGACATTTATCTTCTAGGGCCATATAAATATTTGTAGATAATTTCACTGATTTTAAATGTGTTCATGTCAGATAAAAAGGAAATACAATGAATGTAATAGGACCATGTTGAAAATTTGATCCTGTTCAAAATGACTGATATGGCTTATTTCACATTTCTTCTAGGAAAAAATATTGTTTTTACAAATGTTGAATGATAGAAATGTTAGTAGATTCATTGATTTACTCATTCAAATCAATGCAACAAGTACGATGATCAGTCAGTAAGTAAAAGAGACAATAATTTGTAGACTTGTGACATGGAATGGTAATTCATAAAACCTATCTATATAGAGTGCAGAGAAAGGGTTCTCAATCTGGAGTGCAGTAGGACCTTGACAAAAGGCAGAAATGAACCATTTAGGATGCAAACAATAAGTAGGCTGTGGATAATGTCAGGAATCTGCCCTTTATATGCTTCGATGGGTTAATGTGGGAAATGAGGTAATTACATTTGCATTTTCAAAACAATAATTTGCTATGTGGGTGAAAATCTACAATAATCATGACTAAAAATTAAAGGAGGCCAGACTGGTTGTTTATTTGTTAGACTAAGCACTCTAAATACTATCAAAATTTCATCAGGTTTATGTTTATGAATTGTATATGTTTGCCTTAAACAAATGTTTTAAAAAGTAATAAAACAAACTCCCTGGTGGAGTGTTTCCCTGGCACGTGTTTTATCCCTAGCACTTTCCTCTCAAATGAATAACTAGATGACAGATGACAATTGATGATAGATAGATAGATAGATAGATAGATAGATAGATAGATAGATAGATAGATGATAGACAGATGATAGATAAGTTACAAAGTTCTAATTGCCCTTAAAATACTCAGAAAAAAAGACAGACATTCCTGAGCTATGTAGTCTATTAGCCTCCATTTCTTAGTGGTGGAATGAAAGAATGTAAAACCACACCTGTTTAACTTCTGTCTCATACCCAGACACACACATGCCCTAGGATGGGGCTACACATCTGACATAATTAAGATACTAGGAAGACAGAGGACACAGGTTATTAGCAGATGGAGCATATCGTGGTGCCTCCTTTGTTACTTCCCCTGGCTTCTAAGTCTCCAACAGAGCAATTTACCACCATTGGAACAATCTAGAGAAGGTGCAAAGTTCTGTATCTCAGAGTAGGTCTTAACGATAGCATGCAAGTTATCTTTGTTAACAGATTTTTTTTATCAACAATCACTTAAAACTCATTTATTAAAAAAAAAATCCATTTTTTGGCTTCTGCAAGCACAGGCACTGACGTAGGACTCTCCAGCAACTGTTTCCTATGATATCTGAAATTCCATACAAAGTATGAATTTGTTTGTTTATTTGTTTGCTGCTCATCTTCCTCAACTACAATGTGAGTTTTATGCGGGAATGTCTAATTGTGCATAATGTTGCATTTCCAATGACTAGAACAGTATCTTGCTTGAAGTAACTGCTGTGCAGATGTGTTACGTTGGGTAAGAAAGCTTATGAATGAACTCACATACTGTCTAGGTCCAGCTTTATCAGACAATATTTCAAAACCAGGTTTGCAAATTTCAGTAGAATATCTTCATCCATTCAAACATCCAGATTATGCACGATGCAGTGTCATCTTAAAATAAAACCTTTAAAAATGTGCACCTTTGATGCTCTAGCTAGTCAGCAAGAAGAGAGGAAAATAACTTCCAAGCAGCATCTAGTTACCACAATTAAAATGAATTATAATGAATTATACTCTTCTCAACAGACACCATTAATTCCAGAGAACATGGCTTTGTATATTCTTTAAAATCTCTAACGAAGTGTGTTTCTTTCCAACATGCACTAAAACTTGCTGTAAAATTGTGCATTGATTTAAGGGAATTCAGCAGAATGACTGGGTCAGAAAAAATAAAATTAATTATTCATGACATTAGCAGTTTAAAAATGCAAAGTGGTTATCAGGAACATGCACAATTATAAGTAACACTGTATTTTTTTTTAAATTTGAAGCCCTAGTACAGTTAATTAATATTTTTAATAAAAATAAAAATTTGTTCTTGGGAGTTACAAAGTATATTTTGTTAACTGTGTATTTTTCATGGAAATATGTATACACTGCTTATAGTTTTTAAACAAATAGTATTCATTTTTCATGAGTAGCTGCAAAGCTTCCAGGAAGCAATTGCAGTATCTAAAACATTAAATATTTCTCCTTACTTGAACACTAATTGGGTTTCTTTTCATAAAATCTTGAATGAGTGGGTTCAGTCTCAGTGACAGATGTGAAGTACACACATCTCTTACAACCTATCACAAAGTTTCTCAGCAGTCCCTTTCCTTGAGTAGATATATTGTGGGATAATTCTTTTGCACACTGTAAATTTTGTCACCCTTTCAATAAAATGCTAATTGGCCAGTAGCCAGGCAGGAAGTATAGGTGGGGCATCCAGACTAGGAGAATTCTGGGAAGAGAAAAAATAGACATGCAGTCATCATCCAGAAGCAGAGGAGACAAGATGAGAATGCCTTTCTGAGAAAAGGTACCAAGCTACACGGTTAAAGATAGATAAGAATTGGGGTTAATTTAAGTTTTAAGAGGACATTAGTAATAAGACTGAAAATAGGTCCAACAGTTTGTAACTAATATAAGCCTCTGTGTGTTTATTTGGGAGCAGCCAGTATAGAAACTTTTGTTTACACAGATGTCCTAAATTAACCTGGAAAACACTCACCCAGGAGCCTGAGAAAGGCTTCAAGCAAGGCATTCTATCTATATGGAGTGAACCTGTCTCCATCTATAATATTTTCTGAATTGTTTGAAATAAACTCCTCCAGTAAACAAGAAACAAAGCAACAAAACCCAAAATCTCTCAAAGTGTCATTTTTTATACTATCTCCAGATTTTGTTTTAACTAAAATGATGGAAAGATCTTGGCTTCTAAAAACCAAGACAAGATCTTGCACATAGCTTAAGCTATGCACATACTTGATGAAGTTCAATATTTACTTATGTATGATTCTCTTGCAGAGGTAAGTTTTATGTATGTAAGAAAAAAAAGCACAGTACAATACAGTTTTATGTGCTGCAAAAACATTCCTGAGGAGCCATTTTCACTAATTACAATAGAGTAACAGGTAAACACTAGAACTCTTAGTGGCAACTGGGATGTGTACCTGTCCTATCAAAACGAAAGGAACATATCTATGCTTTGTTAAATAATGATGAGAGGAACTAATTAAGCACATCAAGACAGGAGCCAATTAAAAGTGAAAACTGAGAAGAGCTCCAAAGACTCGTAGTGACTCACTTATTACAGAGGCACACCAGTATGAGGGAAGGTCAACAGTCAAATCACAAGACACTGTGGTTGCTTGTGTTGAAAGTAAAGCACAGTCTGAGTTTGATATGCTTTTTCTATTATACTATATTTTCTGCAAGAAAAACAATGTTAAGGTTCTGAATTATTTATTCTACATATAGTATGTAAAATAAACTTGATGGGAAGAAGAGAAAACACCATTGAATATTCCAGGAATATTCCAGTAATACCAAGTCATAGTTTAGAGGAAAAAGTCATGATATTGTTCTTAAAAGAAATAACATATTAGCAATAAATAATCTAATTCAAAATCAGAAAAAGGTTAAGACTCTTGGGTGCTTTTTTTGGGGGGGGTCACTTACACAAAGATTAATGCAGAAGTTATTCAGAACAGGACACAGCACCTAACAGGCAGAATTTTTGCATGGCAATCTCCAAAACCAAATGGCTCCATGTTCGGAGAATAAATTGTGATAATATTTTTCCTTGTAAGAATAGGATTCCAGAAAGTTTGTAAGTCTTATAAAGATATGTTGACTTAAGCATTCCAGTAATACAAGATACACGAAGTTATTCAACCCCTGTAAAAACCTATCAATATTGGCCTGTCCAATACTTTTTTTTTTTAAAGCCATTTCATTTTAGGTAGTCATTTCTACTATTTTATTATTCTAAATCATGTAAGGTTAAGAAACCAGTATGAAAACTGATCATCACTCAGAATGAAAAACTTTTTCTTTTTATCTCTTAAAGCATATTTACTTATAAGTGGGAATAATATATATAATAGATGGGCTTTCACAGAGAATATTCTGAACACTCCTCTATTCACTGGCTCTGTGAAGCCTGAAATACAGTTCTCACCCAATCCCTGCCCTGCAGGATAGCTGAACAAATGTCATATTATTTATTTGAAGTGAATCCAATTTAATTCTGGTAGACCAAAAATCTGTTTCCATGGTTCTAAAACATGCCACTACCTCTAGGTACATTGTCATTGTCACATAAGTGGCTCAGTGTTATCACTGAAGAAAATACAATTTGATTGAAAAAAAAAACAATATAGTGTGGCTTTAGAAAAATGAAATGACCTCTTTGGTACACAATTTAGTGGGGGACTTGATAAAAGCAAGCAGATGTGGTCACCGTGGACAAAGTTTAAGGATAGATGTTTCATGTAACCTTTAAAAAGTAGGCAAAGTTTTGGACTTGGGATTTGTATTACAAATCACTCATTAAAATTTTAAGATACTTGTATAATTTTTATCAATCAAAAACTAAGATGCAATATATAGATCTATCTATTTTTATCAGTAATCTCTCTATATATACCATCTATCAGTAATGTTTTTGTATTAGAGGGCAATTAAAAATTCAATTGTAAGATGAAAAATGGATATCCTATAATTAAAAATATTTTTCTTTCTTTCGTAGTGATTTTCCTTCCTTCATCGTGTATGCTCAACTGTTACCTTAACACACACATGTGACTGAAAAAGCATTTCAAAAATCATTTCAAAAGTTAAGATGTTTGTGTCCACTGATTATCAGTAACAGCTAATCTGTATAATATTAAAACAAGTTATTTAATCACTGTTATTGCTTGGTGAAAATTTTAACGATTTAAAATATCTACTCTTAAATAAAGACAGTACTCTTAGATTTAACGCAGTATCTCTTCAAATGAACCAAGCGATCACTAATTGAATAGGTTCTTTACGTTTCTATACCACTACTGCCCTTGAGCTTGTAATAGTTCTGAAAGATTTCTCAATGATAATTAATGAGTACTGAACCATTTTTCTTTGTATTAATTAATTTAATACAATGCAGCAAAACATCTTTGAATTTGTTTCTTAAAATTAAAGAGTTATTTGCATATTTAAATTTTGTTATAAACAGAAGAAATTATTTAAATTCAATTAAAATAATGATTGTCATTGTTTCTTCTTTGAAAAGACATGCAAGTTTTTCTAGGAATTTTCACTACTTATAACAATGATACAGGCTTAGTAATACAAATACAAAACTAACTCAAATTGTATTTACACAAACATTTACAGCTCCAGATAACACACTTGCATACTCTTTGCCACTATTTAATGTAAAGGAAATCCTTTACTAATAATTTTACATTTATTTTTTCCTGTTTTAGATTTGTCATCAGTTGAACAACAACAGCTTCAAAGCAAAGTGCAAACAATAGCTACCCAGCATCATGACCAAGCAAGAGTCTGTCTAACGTCACAAGTCTTTATCCAAAGAACTGAGTGCTATGTCATCAACAGTAGCATACATCTAAAAAAAGTACAGATAACAACATGATGATCTTCAAAGTCAACATTCCTACTAAAATTAATGTCATGAGGGTAGTGACATCTGCCTATGTCCTCATGCCCAGAGAACAATCTGTCCTTGAAGATAGTTAGAAATAAATACATAATAGAGAATGTCCTATGAGACAGCCCACTTTTTTTTACCAGATGCAAATAAATAAAATCCAAATGAGATAAAATGGCTTCGTATTATTTTAAAATATGCAATATAACACTGTACTCCATTTATGAATTTATATTTCAATATTTGGTCAATTTCCTTCTTCACTTGATTAAGTACTTATTTTTCTCTTTCTTATTCATTCATACCATTCCATCTTATTCAAAGCAAAAAATCATCACACTTTTTCCCTCTGAAACATATCTCAATGACATGATATAGTACTAATACACATAAAACTTGTTTTCTAGTGTTCTCTTTCCAAATCTGATAATCTCCTTCAAATGCCTGATCCAAAAGCTGCTTTTAAAATGATTGTTATTAGTTTTTCATTTAAAATACAGTTTTCTGGATAAATAAAGTTCATATATTTGAAAAACCATTATGTGATAACTATGGAAGACATTCATTATTAAGAGCAAAGTGAAGCCACCAAGCTTGAACCACAAAAGAACCCGCAGAATTCTTAAAGAATTAACAACTGAATTATGTGCAAAACCTACATGTATCAATAAGGTTCTCATATCACTCAATAGCATTTCAGCAGCATCAATAGTATTTAGTAAGTCTTTATCGCAGCTCTCTGATGTAATGTCAATGATGAAATCAGCACATTATCTAGGCAATCAGTAAGAATTTTAACATTGAATTTAATAGCTTGCCAACTCTACCAATATCACATTTAATGATTCTGTTTTCAAAGGTTGCAGACACAGAACTTATCAATAAACTCATTAGTGTGAATTCTGTTAAATTACATTATTAATTAATTACACACCATACAAAATATCTTGATCCTCAGACAATTCAGTGAGCACTTTCCTCACAAATAGAAAACAAACCCATCATTCAACATGGAATCTATGCACCTAACCCCTTTTATTTTGAGGAAGGGCTAAGCTTAATTAAACAAAGCCTTTCAAATATGCCATTCATTTGTTTGTTACCTTAAAATTATAGTTTCTCCACAATTAGCAAATCCTCCCTCTACCAGTATGTGCTAAACCAAGGCTATCGACTCAAACTAGCAACTACCAAACCAATACAGAGCCTTTTTCTGTCTACAAACTTCTACGAAACAACATCCACATAGCTCATATTCATAGATGATGGATCACATACAACAGCTTCCAAGAAAGGCGAGCACACAACATCAGAAATAGAATCCTGTTTGGAAAAGATACATGCTCAGAAAAGGCCTCTTTGATGAGGATAGATCCAGATGGAAAGGGTGACATGCAGGAGCTCACCTGGCTGACAGGCTCTTTCGTGGGGGGCTTGCCTCTTCTTGCCGTGCTGGTAGCCAGGGTTGTGGTGGTCTCCATGATTGAGGTGGACATCTCTGACTGCATGGCAGTGGCTGTCGACTCAGTTGTCATAGAGGAAGGCACTTCACCAACCAGCCTCACATTCCCCACTATGGCGATGTTGGCATCATTCTCTGCTGCCATATTCAGAACTTTCAAGCCATTGTAGTAAAGCCCAGAGAGCTGGCCCTGGAAGGGCTGGCCCTGCTCTTTCCCGCCAATTATTATGGTTGCTTGGCTATTGAAGATTGTGAGCTGACGCCCTGTAAAAATAATATTACATACATGCAAAAATGTTGATTGTGAACTCTGCATTCTACAAAGGATGATAAAACAGATCTTTCATGGGGTGGATAATGAGAGCAATAAACTATAAGAGAGGCAATTGACTCATAATTCATTGCTTAGAAATGAGGTGTCCATGAAATGCATAATTACTGGCAAATACTTATAAATTTTCAACATATTATAAATGTTGTGCTTTTGCTAAAAGACCAATCAAACATATATTACAAATCAGATTTTAGTGAATCCCCTTTTCCTTTGCCTCAATAACTTGCTGTTGGTGTCTCAAATTCAAAGTGTTAAATTTAAAAAGTATGATATATCTAACATTTCAAATATTTGTTAACCTAAAATCACCTCTGAAACTAATCTGTAGGAGCTAAAGTCTAATTTTAAATTTTATCATATAAAAGTCATAATTAACATAGTGCCCATACAACTCTACATGCTATTCTTTAGAAAAGTTTATTTTTTGGAAGGCAATAATCCATTGTTATTTCAATTATTCTATTTTTCGGCAATCACACTGAAAGGAAATGAATAGTTTACATTGAGTTTTTCAGAGTCAAAAAAAGTTTCAAAAATCTTTTTCTGATTGGCTTTCAGCAAGTCTATTAAACAAAACAAAATAAAATGAAAAAAAAAAACAAGAACAAAACCAAAAAACAATAGCTTCAGATGTAAAACGTGGCTTCAGGAATGATACACAAATCGATGGAGAAATTATGGCACATTTCCATCAACAATCCTAGCAACAGTACCATTATCATCAAATGGAGCTCCAGGGGAGCAGAGTGCCCTCCACTCAGAAAGCATGCACACAAATTTAAGTTCCATTTTAATTAGGGCTTGTTCCCAAATGGTCTCAGAAGCTTCCAAACGTTAAAGGGACTTCATTTTTGACTGGCAATCCATATTGCCCACTATTTAAGATTCCTACAGTTTAAACAATGAGTTTGTTTTTTTTTTCAGGACCATAATAAAGATATCCGAACTACATATGTTTTAGTTAATAATTTAGAGGCTGGAACATGGATATAATCTATAAATGATTTATCATTTTTGGTTAATGCTTGCTCTGAGTACCTTCATAGATTGAGTTAGTGGATTATATTTAACAGTCCCTTTAACCTTAAGTTAACTGGGTAAGATTATTAAACCGTTTGTGCTTCTAAAAATGTATAGAAATTATTATACAAGGTATGCAAATATTACTATCTACATTTTACTGTTTTAAATTTGTTTTTAATTTAGTTTTACGGAAAATTTATTTTTATGTTTATTAGTGTTACAATGAAGTACTACTTGGTTATGTTCAAATTATTTTTTTATTTGAAGTTTTAATCAATGTTTTTACCTTTGTCGAGTAGCCATTCATCAACTACTCGACCAAGTCGATATGGAATTCGCTGTCTAGCAATCGCCAGGCGCTCGTTATCATTGTTTCCTTTAAAGTTTAAAGAGACATTTCATTGGTTAAAATCTGTAAGGTCAAAGGTTAAAAGTTAATACTTAAAGCTTGAGCTATACAGTTGCCACATGATTTTTTGAAATTTGGAATTTTAAAAAGTTCTACCTAGAACATTTCATTTTTCAGACTTATCATTCATTCATTTATTTTATTTTAGCAAACAAAATTATTCCTATGTTAATTGAAAATTAGAAATCTGCATTTGAGCTAGGTTATTAAACTTATGTTATAGACAGACCCGAACAACCAATTTAAACAGCATATAATCGCTTTACAAAAAAATGACCCTTGGCCTCAGGGTTTTGTCTTTTTGATGTTTCTTATTAACTAGTTAAACATGTTCAGCTACAACAGGTTTAAGTTTGCAAAATACATTCAAGCTCTTATTCCAGATTGGAAATTTATGAACACCAAACTTAACACCGTCTTTATCACACTGAAGCATTTCAAATAGGCCTAGCAGACTTTATTTCCTATTAAGACCACATATTCCCTTATCATTTCATTTAAGAAAACCACAAAGTCCAAACGGTTCTTGTGTATTCTACCAAAATTGATTTACCAATCACGTGTGTATCATAAGAGATTACATCTCATATCATCAAACATGAGTTAGGAAAGGCTTTGACAAAAGTGACATTTATTTGAGTGTCCTTCAGTTTCACTAAAGTTTACCATGCTGAAGCATATAGCATTTGAAGAAAGTATGTTTAAATCCTTATATGCTCAAATACCTGCTTACTTATTAAAAGTATTTAAAATACTTTTTAAAGAAAGGTGTAAAAACTTAAGGTTCACATGAAGCTGTAAATAGTGGCTCTTGGCTACAGATCGGAACTCAATGAGAGTCTTGCTTCACTGACTAGAAAACACTGTCTGCTAGGAACCCTGTTCACATTGACCTTGAATCTAGCTTGCAAATGGACAGTGTTCTCTTGATCTATAAAGCACTTAAAAAGAGTCTGTGCTGCTGTTCGTGCTCAATAGTGTATTTTGAAAGAAGAGCTTTTCTACTTCATGAAAATTAGGTAGAATAGAAGTTGGAGGCAAGACATTTTGGCACTAGTTTGAGTAAGGATTAAGAGTTGAAAGAAACCTTAAATCATAGTGTTACCTATGTGGAATAAAAAACCTGAGGTGTTTTGCAAAAGAAGAAAACAGATACACCATTCCCTCAAATTTATAATTATTTATAAGGGACTTTCACTTTCTATGCTAATGTTGTAATGTACTATACTTACCATAATAAACCTAGCCTACCATAGTGCTAGGTTTATTCTTTGGAGAAAGAGGAAAAACCTGTCATATAGACCATCTCAATGAACCCATTACTCAAATGTCAGTGTGACTGAAAATATTTCACACATCAATGTTCAATTTAAAATGCAATCAAGGTTGAGACAAATATATATTTGATAAAAACTTTGAGCTGTATTTCTCTAGACTACACAACAATTTAAATAATGTAAAGTTGTATTTCATGGTATAGAAATGAATTTTTGGAAAACTGATAATATTTAAAAGTGATATAAATAGCATAAATTCCAACTCTCTACTTAAGAAATGTATTCACAGCTTGTGTGTGTATATAAGTATACTTTAGAAAAATGCAAAAGTCTGCTTTTTCCTATCCTGTCAATGTGACTATTGAGGAACTATGTGATTTTCTATAATGATTATGTTTTTATATGCCTAAATTGAAAGGTAACTACAAAATATTTTTCAAAAACATATATCCTTTTCTCTGTGGACTTCCTTATTAGCTTATATACTCACAGCAGTTTTTAGTGGCATAACTTTCCTCACAGCTGATTTCCACAGTTCCTTAAGTTGCTTTTCATGCTAGAGCTCTCCCATTGTCTGTGCTGACTCATATCTCCTTAGACATCATCGAAAATTAGTTCTGTACATCCCTCCTACCTTGACTGTCTTTAACATCTTTCTGCATCTCTCTGCAATAAATCTAACTGATTCTCCACACACCAGCTAATACAAACATACCACAAAACCTTTATTATTGCCTGTAGGACACGATCTTCCCCCTTTAGTGACTTTATCTATGCACTCTCAGGTCTACACTCCTTTTACTGCTTCATTCACGCTCCATCTTATGGTCCTTACTCTCTAGTTCCACTCGTTAGAGTTGTATGAGGCCCTCAATTCTCCTAAAGCTATCCCTTCTTCCTTCTGGACTTTTTCTCCTGTAGTTTCTTCATTTGAGATACTCTTCCTTTCTAGCTCATCCACATCTTTTTTAGTCAAACATCACTCATTAATGGAAGTTTCTTGGAAAAACATTGCTTGTTCAGAAGGCATTCCATGATATATTCAAGCCAAAATATATGTCTACATTCTTCACAGCTCCTGAAATACATGCCTTCGGAACAGGCATTAACATTAAAAGTTACTTATTCAATTAATAGTTTTCCTTGTAACTCTGAAGCAGCATGAAGTCGAATACTTTATGTAGTGTTTACTGAGATGCCAGTGTTTTCACAATACTCATCACACAAAATTCCATCCTACATATACTTCCTGTTGCAGTGGTTTTCAAGCAAAGAAGCTGTATTATAAAAGTTTGGAGTTCTTTTATTCTGTTTTTTTTTTTTTTTTCAGAATTAGCTATGTGTCGAGTATTTTTGTCAAGAAGAGAGTATCTCCACCATCTATTTCTGTTAATATCACTGAGAACACTTGTGGAGGTCAGAGTGCATCTATTAGCATTAGTACCCTCCATCTGCAATGTTGGATCAAACAGACACCAATAGTTTGCCTCTGTCTCCTTCACTGACAAGCCATCATGATCTGGATCCAGGAGCGAATGATGAACAGAAACATCTGTTCACTGAAAAAAAAAAGCACGGAACTCCTGTTTTGACTGTACACTAGCATTTTCACATGAATAGACTGATCACTTATATCCTCTCTAAAATGTATGTGTTGCAGTCTAGTGGCTCCAAATCCACAATGCATCTCCCTCATCCATCCACATTCTAGGTTTACCTGAGTGCATTACTATAGGCAGTCATGCTCTCATCTTTTAATTATTCATCAAGAAGCTTTATTTCTCAATGTGTTAGTGTTTGGAGATGAGTGAGTCAGATTACTGCCCTTCAACACCTAAACTGTATACCCTTTTCCTGTGCTAAGACCCAGTAAGATGATGGTCATCGTGACCCCAAACGTACACTCTACCAGATACCAAATCTTCCAGTGCTGATCTTGAATTGCTGATTCTCCTCAACTGTAAAAAGATCCGTCTTGCTGTGTACAAGACAACCTACTTGTGGATGTTGTCACAGGAGCTCAGATTGATTTAGATACTATGTAACTTGTATCACATAATTTGTATTGCCATTGAAGAAAAAAAACAGAGAAAAGCAATACTGCAAAGAAAACAATGTCAAGGAAAAATATAACAATAGAGAAAAGGAGACAAAAAATACTTTTGTTTATATTGTAAGCTTACTTCATGAGTTTTTAACATTGTGCAGGGAAACCTAAAGAGTATATATACTTAAAGAGCCATCTGGGAGATGACTTACTTTTGATTTTAAGGGAGAATGTAACACTTGGCTATGCCTGGGTCCAGAAGGAAAATCAAACTTTAACATAGTTTCCAAATTGCTTTAAGTTTAGAAGCAACATTGTTGCATAATCTTCACTAAATGCTACATGTGTTGTTATGTGATAAAGCAATACATAATTTCACTGGTACTATTCCTAATAAAGGGATTGTGAACATCAATGACATCAATGAAGGAACAAAAACGAGAAAAAAGTAGCTATTATAGTGAAAATATTGCCATATACTTCACTTTATTTTTTACATCTTTGAAAATGTGTTATGTATCAAATACACATATCAATTGATTTCTTACCTACTTATGTAATGTCCACTAGCTGCTTAATTTTTAACCTCTAGACATTTGGTTTCTTTTCCAATTCTGTTACCTAAGAGCCAGTCTGTTCTGGACACACACACACACACACACACACACACACGTCTGGTAAATTTATTTCTTCTTTAAAGGTTAGCTTACATATCTCAGGGAAGCATTTCCTGTGCTACACATCCCTTTACCAAATCACTGTCAATCTAATATGCAGTCTTGCAGCACTTCATAGATATATCTGGAAACATAATGAATAAATTCCTACAATGGGTTCTGTACTTTGTAGGGTCCTTGGGACAAGGGCCATGTTTATGTTGTCTCCATGTTTTATTCTTTACAAAGTACTGGTCAGATTGTGATTGGTAAGAAATTCCTAGGTTTATTCTAAATCCACTCAAAGTATGTATTGTATGTTAATGCAATGGTATTTGCTATTCAAGAATCACAGAGTTGGTGCTTATCAGCATGTGCAAGTCCTATGTTCTATCAAACACACACATGCACACACATACTCACAAAGTCACACATGACTCATAAAGCAGATGTTAGTGTTAACTAATTCTATACATGTACTAGGACTTAGCTGTCTGCTCTTATTTAATTGCCATTGAAGTAAGAATGGGCAAGTAAAACTCTAAAAATAAAGTATTTTATGTTTTATCCATTATCTGGGACTGAAAAAGCATGGGATAAAACCGGACTCTCTGAACATGGCGGACAATGAGGGCTGATGAGAAGCCAAGGACAATGCCACTGGGTTTTGATCCTATTGCATGTACTGGCTTTGTGGGAGCCTAGCCAGTTTGGATGCTCACCTTCCTAGACCTGGATGGAGTGGGGAGGACCTTGAATTGGCCACAGGGCAGGGAACCCTGACTGCTCTTTGGACCGGAGAGGGAGGAGGATAGGAGTGGAGGCAGGGGGAGGGAAATGGGAGGTTGGGAGGAGGTGGAAATTTTTTCGATAAAAAAGGAAATCAAAGCATAATTAGGAAATCAGAGAATAATGTATTGAATAGACTGTATGCTTTATGAATTGTCCTACTAGTCCATAGATTCTTTAGGCCAATCCTGACAATGAGCCTAGACCATAAGAACCTTTTATTCCACAGATAGAAAAACTGCGGTTCCAGCAGATGATGTGATTTGTATGACATCATGGATAATTAGTTGTATATGACTTCAAAGCTATTCCACTGCTGAGGATGGCAACACTGGCTTTTACCAGTCTAAATCCATAAAAGTTCAGTATCTTCTCAAAGTATTTTCTTATATAATAAAAGATGTCATTGTCTCTTCTATTAAGTGTCTATCTATATACTTTGGAGTGAGATTATTCTCTTGGGCGCATGAGAGCTGCAATCTTCCAAAAATCCTTGTGGATTCACAGGGAAGCTAATATAACCATTTCCATTTTATAGATTAGCATATGAAAGCAGAGGTAAAGTAAAGTACCCCAAAACATATTATAGCTGAGAACCCAGCAAAGAACAGAATTTAAATTTCTTCATTTTATAATGAAGCTTTGCCACGCATAACCACTGAGGCATCAGATGTTACCAGCATTCCTTGTCTTCACGCCGAACCTGGACGTCAAGCCCCAATCATGACTATCTAGCAAATCTACTATCCTATTTATACTGACCCATTCCAGAGACAAGTTGGAAAAAAAAAAGAGGATCTAAGCTGTGCATCAAAAGACAATGCACTTCATCACCTGTTGAGAGGAGGGACAGAAGTTTGAAGCACATCATTACTGATTTTATTTGAACTTCATATTTGTTCCTTTCATCTTCATTCTTACCTCTTATGCATTATTTTTCCTCTATTCATTTTTAGAGTTCTGTTTTCACATTGCTTCATAACCTAAAGCATGTAGTGAAGCATCTATTCTTTTTAGATATACCCTATTGTCCAAAGAGAGAGAACATTTTTTTCTTCTCTAGATTTAAACCCTGTTTTTTTTTTTTTTTGAAAGTTTGCTAAATGCAAGCTTAGCAACCTAACTCTGCCATTTAGTTCATAAGCACTGTCAGAAATCTGAGTGTGCGGAGTCAAGTGTGTGTCACAGGAGTCCTACCCTAGGGCCACATACACTCTGGAAACACAATGGACAAAAACAACTGGTATACCTCACCATCCCTATTTACAACAACTTCAAATTACAAAAAAATCTTAAATAAATATACTTTTCAAAATAAGTGATGTCTTAGGCGATTAGTGACATGATTAAATATAAATGTCACTGGACATACATAGGTAGTATGCACAATAACAAACATTAAATGAAATATGATGCAAATTAGTAATATTTTAAAGGCAATATATAGATATAACAAATATTTGCCAGAATATTGTTCAAAATGTCAATGGTTTATTAAATACCACATTTATAAATATTTTAATTTTCCTCACACTGCTGGCCTGAAGAAACTTACAAACATCTTCTGTCAATTAAATACAGTTTCTGCTTTGTCCCAAGGTCCCTGTCAGGCAGCTCACTTAATGCACAGGGCAGACACCAACAAGGGAGTTGCTCTGTTTATGACTAGTGCTTCAGATGACATTGCAGCTCCTCTGAGAAACAGTGAATTCAGGCACTTAGGCAGCATATTCATGATATTTTCCTGTAGATGCCTGTGATGTGGTCACAGGCGGCCACGGGCTGACTACTACAGGATTCAGTGGTGTGTTAGGGAAGAAACTACGAACAGTGCAAGCCTAACTGGCATTGAAACCTTCCCTGCTTTGTGTCCCTCTTTCCTAGAGATCACCATTGAGATTGGCAGTTTTCCTTCATGCACAAATTTGTAGAATAACTTGCTCTTACTAGTTGTATACATTCAAAGCATTTTTTAAAGTTATTGTCCCATTCGATTAATCAGAAATACAGACAGTCTTGTGCATTTTCTCACTGTCTTTGTGGAATAATTTCTTCTCTAAGCTCTCGTACAGCATTTGTTTACCAATGCAAAGAGACAGGATATCATGTTAGCAGATCAGCAGGAAGAAGAGGAAGCAGCAGGGAACAGCAGATGCCTACCTAGGTAAATTAAAGGTCATACTATGTTGCAACAAATGCTAAAGATGCCCTTTGTTCTAGCTGTGCAGCATTTAAGATAAAAAGAGTGTTAACAGCAACAACAGAAGGGCCACAAACAGACAAATGATGACCAAAATAAAAGAAATGTGCGCAGGGAATATCACTATGAATGTCTTATGAATGTCATTTTGCCATTTCCTAGTTATAAAAAGCCTGAGCACTTTCTAAACCATAATGCTTTAACATCTAAGTTTTTCCACCCCGATAAGAACTTAATCAAAATACATTCTCTAAAGCATCTTCTCCAATATCTCCTTTATAAAGGCCAAGGGAATGGTACGGTGCAGCTAGAATTTCTATAATTCTCACAATATCTTTCTCCTGTTTTTCTGAAAACTCAGATAGTTTCATTGGAGGAAGAAAGTAGAGAATGCTTTGTCTATGGTGTGATATGTCTGAGTGTGACATTGAGATTTCTCAGTTTTCTAGCGGAGAAAAATGAACCTTGTTGGTAAGAAATTCTAATCTCATTTTTAATGGACCCAAATCTACTTTTTCCTTGTAATTGGAATGCAGAATTTTATCTCAGTTGGAAAGATGAGATTTGTCAACAATGCACAAATGATTTAATGTAAAATGTGTTGGCTTAATAAAGGACAGGGAATTATATTACTGCCAGTACCTTTCAGTTTTATAAAGGGCAAAAATCTCTTGAATAAGATACTTTAAAAATTTTGTACATGAATCCTCTGAAGATAGAGTTAAGATTCCAAAATATTTTTCCACCAATCCGCAACAAGAATGACACCATAAATTTATGGGTATGCATAACTTGGCTGTAATCAACAAATTTCTAATTGAGCTTAAGGCTCACCCACTAAGAGGGAAGTCACATAAGGAAACCTAGATAACTACCCAGAGCTAGAGAAGTCATGGATCTTGGGGGAGAAGCCACAATCACCACATTACAAAATCAGTATAATCTGACTACCTTCTAAATATTCATCCTTATACAGGAAGTTTGTTGTAAGAGTGTGTTTTCTAAAAATGTCAGAGAAACTCCACCCATAAAGTCTCATCAACATGGCTGCCTAAACAAGACATGAACAAGGATGGTACTAATAATAATATGAATAATGGAGGGGAAAATATCCTGAAGTTTCAACTCTAGACAAAAATATAGGCAACGAAAGAATATTGAGAGCAGGACCTTTTCTGATTGGTTATCCAATACTAGGTTGTGAACCCTGAAATAATTTTCTTACTTGGACTACACAGTTTGTATTTACATATTTAGGAATATATTTTCACCATACAAAAATTGTATTTACATTTCTTGGAGGCTAAGTACCAAATGTTGTCAACATCAGTGTAGAGTGAGTACTCCTGATGGATGACACTTGGGCTTTCAATCTTGTTCGTATGCCTTTGAGCTTCATTTTCACACGTGTAAAGTAGATATTTGCAAGGGTATAGATGTAAGTATGTGGATCTCCTTACTCAGTGCTTAACATGTAGCTGCTATTTTGTGAAGGCATTATTATCTGGCATGGGTTGTCTTACATATAATGTCATGAAAGTATAATTTATGGAAAGTATCTTTCACTACCAGTTCCCAGAAAGGAATCTGAGTTAGGTGTTACTAAGAATGAAAAGCAAATTGATGTTTCTTTCCTAGTATTAATAAAGGCATGGGTTCTGGACTTATTATTAGTCATGTCTACAACCCTTTAGTGATGTTGATCAAAATCACCTCATTTCCTCCAAGCAGTATTACCTTCATCCTAGCAGTTTGTGGATTGCTGAAGACAGCAAATATGGACAATAGAAAAGACATCCTTAGTTGGTGAAGGGCACATAAAAAGAACAAGTCTGAATACATGGACCCAAGAGAAGTTGGAATGGTGAGAAGCATGGTTCTTTCAGGCCAGAAACATGGTGGCCAATGCTTCTCCTGAGATAAGTTTGGGCTTCAGTACGGTGTGAAGGGACATTTTAGTCTGTCCTTAGATGCTTCAGAGAACTTTTCTCCAAATGGCATATTGAAATTTCAGTCACCATCCCATAAGACTGTGGCAGTGAAGGACACAGTTATTTAAAAGGAACTACATACTGTATGGCCCAGGGGATGGCAGTCAGTTATGTGTAGAATGAGGTTGATGAACAGGATATTCTCACAGGTGGCCTCAAAGGCTTTATGTAGGTAGGAAAGCCATAAAGAGAAGCCTTTGGTCATCTTAGTAAATCATGTTATCTTGGCTTCTTGTGGGGAATTAATCTTAGCACCTTTAAAGTGAAATGCCAGAAACATTTCTTACGTGGTAATACCTTTACAAGGCAATGGGGTCTTTGACTTGGCATGCTTTCCTTTTCCTCTTTTGAAAACTACCTTCAGTACATTGAAATTTTTATGAAGAATTACAGCTGTCATCTGTGGGGCCGTTACATTTCCCTGGTATGTTTGATATTCAAACTTGTCTTTTCACACACACACACACACACACACACACACACACACACACACACAGTCACTACCCAGACTATGTGTATGTGTGTGTGTGTGTATATATATATGTATATATACATATATATATATAGTGGATTCTTTACATTCGCTCACCCACTGAAACTGTCAAGGCTCTGATAATCATTTTAAGAGAAGAAAGAAAGCATAGATTAGAAGGAAGAAAGTCTCAGTTTTATAAAAGTGGTTAAGAGGCTTGGGGAGGGACACTGTGAAATCAGAGAGCACATTCAACTTTTTTCCTTGGACATTATTAACACAGAAAGCATGGACAAGTAGAAGAGTTCAAGAGGAAATCGATGAAAGCAAAGTCAATAACTACTGTTTGTAACCTCTAGTTCAAAATTTATCAAAATGGAGCATTTCTTGAATTTTTGCACTCCTGTGATGGTAGAAACTACTTTGGGGGAGCTGTTTCTTGCAGAGAGCAGTCTCGTGAAATCATCCATTACTGAAGTCTATCAAGGACTGACTTGAAGACCTGAAGGTGGCTGCTGTATTTCCCATAAAGGGGACGATCATCAATTAAAGGAACCAAATGTCTCTCCCTCCCCAATGCAGTAAGGACAGTATAAATTTCTCTATTGCTTTCAATATCATTCCTTAAAATGGAACTACTTGTGACTCTTCATGGAGATCTATGGGGAAATTTAGTGGGGGGGGGGGAGGAAGCACATTTCCAAAGTAAATTAAAAAGTATGTGTTGGTGCCCTGGGAATGGGAAAACTGAAGTTGGTGTACACATACACACACACACACACACACGTTTTACTGTCTTATACATCAGTAGTTAGGCTGTATTGAGTTTATATGCACAGATGAAGCTTGAACATCATGTGACGTGGCTAATGAACACTGCTTCTAAAAGTGGACTTGAGTGAAAATCAATGCAGATAAAGGCTTCTTCACAAGCATGCATCAAGTGCTTAGAGACTCTTATTGTGTGAATTGTGGAACCCTGAAATTCATTCGGCAAACCTATATCCCACGGTACATCAGAAGGTGATTATGGTTGTGTTTCCACAGCTAAGTGCACTTGTTATTCTTACAGAAGACCTGGGTTTGGTCCCCATCAGCCATTTGTCAGCTCACAACTATCTGTCATTCTAGTTACAAGGACTCGGATGCACTCATCTGATCTTTGCAGGTACTACATACACAAGGTGCACATACATACATGCAGGCAAAACACTCATGCACATAAAATAAAAATAAATCATTTTAAAAAATAGCCTTGAAGGATTCAAATCACACACATAAGGAAGAGGTTATTAAAATAAATGGTCCATTTGCATGAGACCTACATTAGTGACTATTTGTCTTATAAGAAAATATTTGGATACTCAAGGACACACGAGGGATATTCATGTACAGAAGAAAGACCAGCTTTGAAATGAAGAAACAAATCAGAAAAAAACTGCCTTGAAGACAGCTTAGTCTTGAGGCCTCTGACTACAAAACAGTGAAAATCTAAAAGCTGCTGTTTAAGCCACAGTCTGTGGTACTATGCTATGGTATATTTAACAAATAATTAGAAATTATTTTGTCACTTCAAGATCATATAGTAAGCTTACTCACAGATAGATATTACCACATGACAGTGTTTTGTTGTTAACTGAAAAAAATATCTGAGATCTGAGTTCTGTTTGAGATCTTCAGTGTAGAGAACAATGGCAAATTTACTTGAAGATGTTACACTAACAACTGGCATCTTGTATGTTCACATGAAAAAGCAAAGAACTATGTTATTCTCAATACCATGCTCATTTAAATTACTAACTTTATTTTTTATTACTTTTATTTTTATTTAAATATTTTTTAGATTTATTTTACATATAAATCAGTTTTCCCTCCTTCCTCTCCTTCCATCCCCATATTAAAAGCATATTCTATTCTCTTCTGGCTTGTGGCAAATCATTGGAGCCACCACCGAAGTTGTAGTAGTTGGCATCACTACAAAAGAAAGTTTAAAATCCACAGTTTTTGCATTACTAATAAAATAACCATAAAGGTATTTCTGGGTGACATGTGTAGGTGCAGGCATGTGCAGCTCCACTGCATACAGGGAGGACTTTTTGCAAAAGGAACTACCTCATCATTCTGTGGCATTTCTGGCTCTCCCTTGACTTCTTCTGCGGCTGCTGGTAGCTGCACTCACATAGGTGAGTGTGGTTTGATTTGAAAGTTTGCCTTAGAGGAAGTTTCCCAGTCTATGTACCACATTTCAGTGTAAACCAATCAGAACAGCACTGAGTAAACAAATCCTTACATCCACTGACAATTAAATGAAGAGAGATTCTCTCTCAGAAATATGCTTATGCCCTCCTCAATTTGGTAAAGACGTAGGAATCAGAAAATGCTTATTGTGCCAATTTCCAAAGGCCTAGGAACAAATTCCAAGACCCAAAGACCGACCTGTTTGTTAATACTAATTTCAATTCTCATATCCCGCCTAGAGAAGTTTGTATAAATAAATATCAAAAAATTATAGTAAATACTCACAATTAGTTTGGGAGGCATACCAGATCCTGATGGGTACACAGCTCAGTGAAGCTGCAACAGGGTGACAGCCACCCTGACACTTATCAAGGATAATGAAGGAGTGGCCAAGGGATGGCTATCCAGCTAGTCAGCTGGTGACTAAAAGAGAGATGAGCTTTCCAAAAATCCCTTATGGTTTCAAACATTTATATGGAACTTCACCACTTAGATCTAACTATGCAAGCAGATTTCAAACTACATTTGGGTCTTTCCTTTACTTAGAAGACAACTGAGAGAAGGGAGCTGCAAGCCCTGCGTTTGTGTTCTGAACTGCTTTGATGTTCCTGGAGCCTTTATTCTCAGGAAGAATTAAACCATCATTTTCAACAATAGTGTCTTTCTAACTCCATTGTCCAGGCCATAATCCAAGGCACCCAGCACTACTATGTCATCTCCTACCTTACTCTAAGACATGCTTTCTGAATCCTCTAGCCTACTCTCTATACTGTATATTTGAAATGAAGTGTGTGCTCCAAAGAACTGCAAGTTCTAAAACAGTAGATTTGTTGTTTTTTATTCCTTCTGTAATCCTGCATACCTTCAAGAATATGACAGATCTTATATAATATCTTTGAATAATTATTTAACTAAGTATAATAACATCATTCGCCCCATCCCTTTCCTTTCTCCAAATTCTTTCATGTACCCCCAATACTCTTTCAAACTTGTGGCCTCTTTTTTAATTGTTGTTATACATAAGCACGTACATGCATACACATATATTTTCAAATACATAAGTATAATATTTTAAATGAATTACTAAGCACATCAGTAGAATGTAGTCGTTAGCCGCTTGTCTCTTTCAGGAACCTTTGTTCTTACACATCTTTGTGGATAATGAATCTTTGCTCTTCAACCACTAACAGACCTACTTCGTGCTCCTAGTCTCTTCTTGATCCAGGCTTGCTGATATTGTCTTATAGTCATTCTAATCCCACTATTAATCTTTCAGGTTGGAGAGATTGCTACAGCAACTGCAGTTCTTATTACTTTTCTCCTTAATACAATGGGAAAACAGAAGTAATTCAGCAGTAAGCCTTATATAGATATGGAATTAAATCCCATGATAAAATACAAAAATGACTTTCTGCTAATTATTTGTAAAGATATTGAAATAAAGTTTGGGTAAAAATACTGAAATCAACAAAATTTGTAACACTGATAATTAATTTAGAGTAGAAATAGATCATATTCTCTTTTAAGAGTAACGCAACAGTGATAAAATAGACAAAATCGAAGAAAAGTATGTATATAACACTAATGACATTAGTTGGAACACTAATAGTGGCCAAATTTCGACAGATATTTTGCCTTTTGTTCTACTTTTATTGGTTAAAAGTAAATGTGATCTGGGAGCGAGATGGGAACGTAGACTGGAAAAATGTGGCACTGTCAGTTCCTGTTTCTTTTGGATATCTGACCATAAGTGTTTTATTTGGCTACACTTCAAAGCTAAAGCAAAAGTCTATGTTGCTTCATGTTTTACAAAGCAGTTTGTATTTGATACCTAAGCTAAGGGATCACGGCATAAAACAGTGCCGAGAAGAGTTGGCTTTTTAAAAACACTTTTCATTATCAAAACAATTTAGTTGAGCATCATAGTACAAGTTGAACTATATTGTATATTTCTCACAGAAATGAAAAATGCCCTTTTAGAAAAGTGCTTTTCTTTAGGTGGTATTTTTTTAAAGACATAAAATATATGGGGAAAGATAGCTAATTATAATTGGTAGTATTAAAGAAAAAAATCACAGTAATACACCATGGGCATACCACTAAATCTGCCCAAGGCTTATCATATCAGTAATATGGAGATATTTTATCAAATTATGCTTTAGACACAATTCTTATAGAGCATCAAGGGACAGCTTCTTACCAGTTTCTTCTACATGGTATTAAATCTATGATGCCAATTATTATTTTATATTATATAAAATTACAGACTCTGAGAAATGTGACCTTAGATAAAGCCTCACCCACTCTCCAGCAAATGTGTGATAACCTAGATAGAATGGTCTCTCAAGTCTATAGAGTTAGAAAAATCTGAAAGGACCATATGTTAATGGAGTTGACGTATGTAATTTCATAAAATTGTGCACATTGACAGGATCCTTTTTCCAAATGAACTGTAAAAATATAAAAAGAACACCATCATAATTCATGGACAAAAGCAATAGGTTTTCTTGCCTTGACTTGATTAAATATTGAAATATTCTAAAACCATGTTGCCATTACGTTTTCTTGCTGTACTAGAGACTGAACTTAGGTCCTTCTGAATATTAGGCAAGTACTCTTTCATTGAGTCCCGCACATTTTGTTTGCTTTGTTTGGTCTTCTGAGAAGATGTTGATACATTGCCCAAGTTTGCTTTGCACTTATAATTCTCTGAATTTAGCCTTCCAAGTAGATACACACCCAGGATTAGAGATGTGGAATGCACACTGGCTTTTTTTCTGCCGTCGTTGAATGACTTTTAGGTATGTTCAGTACATCAAAGCAGGTGATTGGAATAACAAATAAATTACCAGCAAGGAGCATGCACGTAGGTTTTCCACTGCAAGTGTAAAAGTTTACCAATTACTCTTACATGACTAGCATAAAGTCAGTACAGAGAGAAAATGATGGGAAACAAAGCCCACTATTGAACTCATTGGCTGCTTGTTTTGTTGTGGTAGCAAGAAATATTTTTGGCACATGGGGTCATCAGGAGAATAACAACATAAGTCAGAAACGCAACCTATTGAAGATGAATTGAGGAACCAAGTTTAATAAAAAACAAAAACACAAGCAAACAGAAATCAAGTCAGTTGGAATCAGGAAGATGCGTGTTTTTAGAAGTGGCACTGGGTTTTGATCCTACTGCACATACTGGCTTTGTGGGAGCCTAGTCTGTTTGGATATTCACCTTACTAGACCTGGAAGGAGGTGGGAGGTCCTTGGACTTCCCATAGGGCAGGGAACCTGGTCTGCTCTTCAGGCTGATGAGAGAGGGGGAGTTGATTGGGGGAGGGAGAGGGATATGGGAGGTGGTGGTGGGGAAGAGACAGAAATCTTTAATAAATAAAAAAAAAAAGAATGTTAAAAAAAAAGAAGTAGCGCTTAGGTTTGCTCTCCAGTGCAGAGAGATGATACATACCAGTGTCATGTCAAAATGTGCCACTCACCACACCTTGTCTGAGTACTGTTCACGTGCACAGTTAATTCCACATCATCACCAGAGTTAAAATATTTTTTTTGAGCACCCAAGGCACTTGAAGAGGAAAGCAATATGGTATCCTGAGATCTACCTTGATATCTACAAAAATTTTCTTGGCACAGTATAGGTATCAGCATGATCCTATGGTTCTAATGACCAGGGTTGTTAGAAAAAATTACTAGAAATGTCTTGTTACAAAGAACACAAAATGCATACTTAATACTTAGCCGTTTCTCCATTCTAGACATGATGGTCCTTCTTAAGAATTAGATGTCTCCTCTCTTGTCTACTTCATGTCTTGTTCAGTCCTCATACTTATGCTTAGTGATCGAGAATATGGCATTTCCAAACACAAAACCATCTCCTAATAAATGTTTCCTCCCGAGTGTACTTCAACTCCAGTAGGATAAAAACAGCATTCTTTGGTTTCTTTTGCTCTTTATCAGGTTTAACAGATAGGTGGACCATGAGGAACTGGGTCTTAACACTTGGTCACAGACGCAGTAATGCAGGATCTAAGGCTTTTGGACCTGTGTTAGGATATGACTCTATAATGTGGAACTTTACACATAAAATCAATGACTAGGTTGTAGTCATGAGTCTCTTGGTATATCAAGGACTGAGAATGGAATGAATATTTAAGAAAAACACCTTTGAACAGAAAGAAAAGCATGCACTCTTAAAGCAATTGAAAGACAGAACCTCTACTGTGGTCTCCTGCCCACCTGCTAGCATGGCCTCTATGATAATCATTGATTAAAATCCACATGACTCTCCAATGCCCAGCTCACACTTTGCTCTTCCATGAAGGTAGCCTAAATTACCATTTGTCTGTTCCTTTATTTAAATATTTTCAAAACGTACTCTCTGTGGCACTCACTTAACTGAAGTTGTGCCCTTCCTAGCGAGAGAATAGGTTTTGAGGTAGAAGATCTGCAGCAATTACATGTTTGCTGGGGTCAGGAGCAACACTCTGACATGCTAGGAGCCATTTATCTCTGTGTATGTGACCTCACTTCTGACAGCTATGACAAGATAAATTTGTTCCTATAGTCAAATGCAGTAGTCACATTTATCCCAAGACCCTTAGTGGATGCCTCAAACTACTGAGGGTCCCTGACAGTGTAGTGTATTTTCTAACCACACATACTTAGGGCAAAATTTGCTATTAGGCACAATAAGAAAATAACTCATAATAACTGTGGTAGTTTGAAAGTAATTGACCCCCATAAGCTCAGCAGGAGAGGCACTATTAGGAGGTGTGGCTTGTTGGAGTAGGTGTGTCACTGTGAAGGCGTGCTTTGAGGTCTCATACATGTTCAAGTCACACCCAGGATCTCAGTTCACTTATTGTCGCCTGTGCAAGATTTAGAGCTCTGAGCTACGACTCTAGCACTGCATCTGACTTCATGCCACTATGTCCCACCATGCTGATAATGGACTAAGTTTCTGAAACTGTGAGCCAGTCCCACTTATGTTTTCCTTTATAAGAGTTGACATGGTCATGGTGGCTCTTCACAGCAACAGAAATTGTAACTAAGACAATAACTAATGATGAGGTAGAATGATTATAACAAAATATCCCAATCAAGTTGATAGCATCACAACTATCACATTTTATTGACCTTGTTAAGAACCAGGGCCAACTGAAAACCAGCTCTGCAATACCAGCATGCTAAATTTGCTAATCTTTATGGTTCTTAGGAGACTTACGGATGCGTGGCTATTGATGTGTTAGAGAAAGGGATGAGTCAACCCTGAGGATGGACAGAGCCAATTGGAAGATTTTGAATATTACACAGAATAGTGAAAAATGTAAAATGGATGAATTGTTTATTTATGGGAATTTCTATTTAATACATTCAGACCAAAGTTGGTTGTTGGCAACTAAGCTACAGAATATAAAACCAAAATAAAGAGGGAATACTGTGTACACATGCATAGAAAGCCTGGGGTTTGTATCACTGATGTAGTTGGCGTAATAACCAGGCTAGCTTAATATGAAACAGCAAATTTTAATGAAGGAATAGCTTACAACACCAGGAATCCAGCGATGAGCAGGAGATACAAAAAAAGAGTGGGGCAGGGCTCATGCCACCAGATTTATATGTAAACATTAGCCTGAGGCGAAAATGCCTCCCATTGGGCGAAGTTTCCCCTACATAAATAAAAACAATTGGAAGGTGTTCTTGTTTTGTATTTATTATTTAATAGCTGTTAAATTTCAAACAACCTCATGAAATCTGAATTATTATTATATCCATAGAGAACATTGTAAACTACAGTAATTAATATCTGAGCTGAGATCAAAACCCAAGCAGTGGGGTCCTACCATTATGTCTTAACTGATATAGCTTCTCAATTAATTTTACTTATTATAATTGATAATTAAATTTGTCAATTTAATTTTGCTTTAAGTCTGTAGTATAGATCTACTGTTTGTTCATGGTTGCTACTTCTTATAGCAATTCTGGTGTTTAAAAGTGGGTAAAAATTGGACCTGGCACCTAATCTGCAACTAGGCTAGAATGACAAGCTTTGGGAAACAGCATTATTGTAAAGCCTGTTGTAAATCAAAAGGATGTCAGGATAGCCTTCAAAGATTTGAAGTGAAGTAGTAAGTATTATTTATAGATTGGTCATGTATCTCAGTGGTAGAGAACTTCCCTAGTACAAAAAGTCTCTGGTTTTAATGCCCAGCATGTAAACATAAACAATAATAACTGGTATTGTAACTCCCATATGAAAAAAAAAAACTGGGAATAGAGCACCGGCTCATTCATTGCTTTATTTCAATCCCCAACTCCAGCAGGCACTTCCTGAAAATTATAGGCTACTTCAGCTAGGGAAGCAGGTAGGCTAACTGTAGATCTCCACCTCCTGCAAAACCAATCCCTCAATGTCCTTCCAGCTTTGTAGCACACCACCAGGTGCAGTCATTCCTTCCCCTACGGCCCCTGTCTCCAGCAGATCACACAGATTTCCCTTCCAAATTTCCTTCCTTCTACTCATTGTTTTATCTCAGCCTCCTCTTCGCAGGCATATCTTGGGAACCCAGAGTCTACTCTGGCCAACTTCACAGGTAGAATTTTTGAACGTCTTTACATCTCCCTCCATTCCTTAGAAGTCCCATCTCCTAGTCTCCTTCCCAGCTCTGTAGAAGGCCAACTGCTGCAGCCTCTCCTCAATCTGCCTTTATTCCTAGGGACTAAATACAGATCCTAGTGGAACACTCTGCTTTCTCTCCTCCTATGGACATCCTCGGCACTGTGTCCTACCCATCCACATGCCTATGTGTCTGCTTCCAAGGCTTAAAAACACATTTTATTTGGAATGTTCCAGTGGCCACACTTATCAGGATCTCAGAAGAACTTCCTACCCAGCAAAACACAGCCACTACCTCCCTACTAAGAACTTCCTAATAGATGGTAACAGAAATCAAAGGAAAAAAAAACCACACACCCAATAAAGACAGGACCAGTTATGAACACCTGAGGTTGCAATCTTCACAAACCCAGATGCCTAGACACTAGCATAGAAATACAACCAATAACAGGCAGGACAATGTGTCTCCACTAGAGCCCAGAAACCCTACTACATCAGGACCTGAGTGTTACAACATAGATGAACCACAAAATAAGACTAAATAGTCTTTATATATTGATAGTGATCCTTAAAGAGAAAATGAATCTATAACAGAAAAACAGTAAAGGAAAGAATTAAAGCAATTCAACACCTGAAAATAGAAATAAAACTTAAAAAAAGCCCAAACTGAGACAAATAAGAAAGTGAAAATTCAGAAACTTCAACAGGCATCTCTAGAGCAAACTTCACCAACAGAGTTCAAGAGTTGTAAGCGAGTATCTCAGTCACTAAAGACAAAAGATACTTCTGTCAAAAAAAAAAGTTAAGTCTAAAAAATATACAGGCACAAAACTTCCAGAAGTCTTGGACACTATGAAAAGACATACCTAAGAATAATAGGAATACAGGAAGGAGAAAAACCTGAAGTCAAATACAGAACATATTTTCAACAAAATCATGGGAAAATTTCCTAACTAAAGAAGGTGATTCTGACAGGAAACAAGCAGAACAACAGATAATCTGACTAGAAAAGAAAAGAAAGTCCCTTTAACAAATAATAATTAAAATAGAAAATGAAATGAATATTATTATAGGAGAAGAAGACAAAGTAACATATAAAATCAGACCTATTAGAAAAGCATCTGACTGCCCATGTAAACATTAAGAGTCAGAAGGACCTGAATAGATTGCCTACAGGTTCTTAGAGACCACATGACAGCTGAGATGACTGTGCCCAAAAAAATTTTCAAGAACAATAGATGGAGAAAAGAAGACGCACCAGGAAAAAATATCAAAACAAATATCAGATTTATATAATACCTATCTATAAATTCAGCTCTATAAAATGTGCTAGAAGAAAAACTCCAAGCTAAAGAGGTTAATCACATACAAGAAAACAAGAGGAATAAATAATCCCCAACCATCAAATCAAAAGAAAACACACACACACACAAACACACACACACACACAGAGAGAGAGAGAGAGAGAGAGAGAGAGAGAGAGAGAGAGAGAGAGAGAAATAAAATATAAGACCTCACATCCACAATCACCATCAAAACAAGAAGAAAATAACAG
This sequence comes from Alexandromys fortis, assembly GCF_014885135.2. Classification (NCBI taxonomy): domain Eukaryota; kingdom Metazoa; phylum Chordata; class Mammalia; order Rodentia; family Cricetidae; genus Alexandromys; species Alexandromys fortis. Next base: position 4,035,288 of record NW_026067934.1, on the reverse strand, counting down.
GAACAAACAAATATCACTTATTGATATTTCTCAACATCAATGTTTTCAATTCCTCAATAAAAAGATACAGATGCAGAATAACAAAATAGATGTAGATAAATGATCCATTCTTCTGCTGCACCCAAAAAACTGTATTTTAACATCCAGGATAGACATCACCTCACTGTAAAAGGATGGAAAGGGAGATTCGAAGTAAATGAACCTAACAAAAATGTTGGGGTAGCCATTTCAATATCTGACAAAATAGTCTTCAAACAAAAGCTAATCAGAAGAGACAGAGAAGGACACTACCTACCCAACAAGGGAAAATCCACCAAGAAGATACTGCAAGTCTTAATATTTGCACACCAAACACAACGGTATACAATTTCATAAAAAATGCTGCTATAATTTAAATCACATGTCAACCCTCACTCATAGTGGGAGACTTCAATATCCCTCTCTCACAAAGAGACAGGTCATCTAGACAAACACTAGACAGAGAAGTTTTAGAGTTAACTGAAAACAATCCAGCTACCATTCAGGCCCAGAACCAAGATACAAGGCAGCTCACCTCACTACCCACCTCATCTATGAACTGCTTGAGCATATGAAGGGACCAGATCTGTTGATCTAGAGCTACAGGATGTCCAGGACATAAGACAACAATAATATATCCAAGAGAAATCCCAGTGTGAGCTCACTATCAATCAGAAACCAGAGGACTTGAATCAGACCAATGACTCATTGCAACGAACACTTACAAGTTAGGATATATGGACCAAAGGGTCTACTGTGTGACTGTGTCACACTGCAGCTTCCATGCTGAGATCTCTTAAAGTTATATTTGTTGTTATTGCTTTGACTTTTAGGTTTTTGTTTTGTTTTTGTGGGGGAAGGTTGAAAGGTCAGAAGCAGAAGCAAAGGGTTGTGAGACAAATTGGGTCAGGATATATGTTGTGAAACCCACCAAGAATCAATAAAATGTAAAAAACAAACAAACGAACAAACAAATGGACCAATATATATTTACAGAACATTTCACACAAATTATAAAAGAATATACCTTATCAGCACCTCAAGGAACTTTCCCTAAGACTGACCACATATGGGAAACAAGACACAAGAAAACAGAAATAACAATCTACATTTTATCAGCACAGATTAAGCAACAACAGAAACAAAAAAAGTTTACAAACTCTTGGAAATTGAACAATTTAATGCCTAGTTAAAAAATAAATTAACATAAAAATTAAGAAAGAAATTAAAGACTTTCTAGAATTGAATGAAAATACTTACCCAAATTTATGGAACACATGGAGGTGATTCTAAAAGGGCAAGTACAGTAAACTAAATGCCTACAAAAAAAAATTTTTTAAGAGCTCTAATACTAGTAACTTACCAGCACAACCGAAAGCTCTAGAACAAAAGGAAGAAAACACACCTAAAAGAAGTAGACATAAAAAATAATAAAAATCAGGAATAAAATTAATAAAATAGAAACAGCAACAAAATACAATAAGAAGAATCAAGGAAACATGGGTTGGCTGTTTGAGAAAAATCAATAACATTGACAAACACTTATCAAAATTAATTTAAAAATGGAGAGAGACGATTCAAATTAGCAAAATTAGAAATGAAAAGAGGAAAGTAATAACAGACACTGTAAAAATCCAGAAAAATCACAAGGACATACTTTAAAAAGCTGTATTCCAACAAATGGAAAAATCTAAAAGAAATAGATAATTTTCATACATAAAACTTACCAAAGTAAAATCAAGATCAAAAATTAATTTGAAAAGACCTATAACCCTTACTGAAATAGCCCAGGACAGAATAATTTTAGTATAGAAATTTACTATAATTTGAAAGAAGATTTGTAGTTAGACTTTCTTTGGACCAGAGCTCCCAAATAATGACATGGAGACTTTTTATTAAGCATGAAAGCGTGTTCTTAGCTTAGGTTTATTTCCAACTAGCTCGTATAACTTAAAATAGTTTATATTTGTTTACTTTCTATCACATTGTTTGTTACCTCTTCTCTATACTTTATGTCCCACTTCTGCTTTTGGATGATAAAATTCTCTGGTCCAGATTCTTTACCTGAGTTCTTCTTTTTCCAGAAGTCCTCCCATCCTCTCCTACTTAGCTAATGATTGTTCAGTTCTTTATTAAACCAATCAGTAGGTGTCTTAGGCAGGATTGGTAAAGTGACATACCTTCATACCATGTGATCAAATATCCTGCAACATTTCCCCTTTTTTGTCTAAATAAAAATGAAAGGTTTAAACTCTAACATAGTATAACTATATAAAATAAGAACAATTATTAGGTAAAAATTACATTCACAATGTCCAGTCTATTTCTATATGGCAAATTTGGAGAAAGTACCTCATTACCTTACTATCTTGGTGAGTCCATAGTTTTATACCTTAACCATTTTTTATTATAACTTGTATTGCCAGACTAAATATAAATTTTTGGACCCTAAAACATTTTTTTAAATAAATAATTTAAGCTTTTATATCTCTTAACCTTTTACATCTCTTTTGTGAGTTTCTATTTTGAAGTTGGTAACAACGAAAATGGTAAAACTATAACAATAGAGTCTTCAACACTATCAGATGCCTCAGAAGGCTACAATATTACCAAAGTAAACAGGAAGTGCAGAGCAAGCAACATAAAAAAAATATAGAATTGGTAGAAACAACTGGCTGCCTGGAAATGCATAAAATATATAGGCTGGTTTAATTTAGTAGGATTTAGTAGGATTATCCAATGCCTCTCAGCAGCTTTTATTCATTAGCATTTTAAAATTTAATGTTAAAAGAAGAGTATAGAGGCTCCAAACGTCCTGTGTTATGCTATTTCCCATCCTTATATGACTTATTCTTTTTATATTACTTTACTCTTTCTTTAAAACTTTATGTTTTTAAACTATCTTTTCTGACTCTCTTTACCCATTTTCTCTTCTTTTTCAGCATCTAAGCAACTTTTTTCAAGCATATTGTACCTGTTCAGAGGTTTTCTCATTCTGGACCTGGTTTTCTGCAGGCCATGGCTTCAGAAAAATAGTGCAAAACTGTTGCAAAGCCATTTTGTGCATCTATAGGCTCTTTTTCGCAGCTCTGTTTAGCACATGGTTCTGGAAGTTGTCTCAGCCACCCCTTGGTCTGTGAGATACAAATCTTGGGCTGGTAGGCACTGTCTTGGAGCTGTATTTATCTGCCTCATCTTAGAGAAGTTGTTGAGCTCATGCTGCAGCAGGCATTTCTGTCTAGTCTTCTGAAGCACATGCCCTACACATGGATATACATGCCTCTACATTGGACACCCAATGCACTCAGACTTTCTTTGGCCCACCAGCTCCCAAATAATGACTAAGAGGCATTTTATTAAATATTAAAGCTTGGCGTTAGCTTAGGCTTGTTCCCAACTAGCTCTTATAACTTATATTAACATGTTTATATTAATCTATGTATTGCCACATGGTTTGTTATCTCTCTTCCATACTGATCAGCCAACTTCTTGGACTTCTGGTAGGTAAAATCCCTTGTGACAGATTTTTTCCCTAAGTTCTTCTTTCTTCCCGGAAGAACTGCCTATCCTCTCTTGCCTAGCTATTGGCCATTCAGTTCTGTATTAAACTAATCAGAAAGTGCCTTAGGCACAGGAAGTGACACATCTTCACATAGTGTGATCAAATATCCCTTAACAAATTCCAAAGTCCTTAAATTATTTCACAAAAGAGAAAGAAAAGGAACATTGACCAATTCATTTTATGAAGCCATAGTTACTCTGATACCAAAACCAAATAAAGACCCAACAATTAAAGAGAATTACAGGCCAATTTCCCTTATAAACATAAGGGGGGGAAATTCTCAATTAACTATTTTCAAGACAAATTCAAGAATACATCAAAAATATCATCTAACAGTATCAAGCAGGTTTCTTCTAAGCTATGCAAGGATGGTTCTATATACGCAAATCTGTAAATGTAATCTTCCATATAAACAAAATGAAAATCAAAAACCATAAGATCATCTCATTAGAAGAATAAAAGGCCTTCGAAAAATTCAATATCCCTTCACAAAAATAATAATGGAAAGATTATGGATATAAGGGTCATACCTCTATATAATGAAAGCAAGCCCAATAGCCAACATCAACTTAAAGGGAGAGAAACTCAAAGCATTCCACTAAACTCTTTATACCTATTTAATACAGTACTTCAAATCTCAGCTAGAACAACAAGACAACTGAGAAAATTCAAGAGGAGATAAAATGGAAAGGAAAAAGTCAAACTATCTTTAATTTCCAATGATATGATAACATACATAAGTGACTCTAAAACCATTAGGAAACTCATACCACTGATAATTTAGTAAACTAGCTCCATACAAAATTAACAAATAAAAATCAATAGAAATCCTATATTCAGATGACAGATGAACTGAGAAAAAATGTGGTAAACAACACCTTTTTAAATCATCTCAAAATGTAGACACTGTTTTGGGTCTACTCTACTCTAATCTAATGAAAGACTTGTATGACAAAAACTGTAAGACTCAAGAAGGAAACTAAAGATGAATTGAGAAGACGGAAATATCTCCCATGCTTATGGATTAGTAGGATTAATAAAGTAAAAAATGGATATCCTACCAAAAGCTATCTACAGATTCAATTCAATCCTCATTGAAATTCCAAACGATTCTTCATCAATTAGAAGGGACAATTTTCAGTTTCATATGGAAACACAAAGAACACAGTGTAACTAGAACAATCCTGAAAAATAAAAGAGCTAAGCTGGTATCACCATTCCCAATTTCAAGCTATACTACAGAGTTATCATAGTAAAAACAGCATGGTATTGGTATAAAAACAGGCACATTGATCAATGGAATTGAGTCGAAGACCCAGACATAAATTCACACACCTACAGACATCTGATTTTGGATAAAGAAGCCTGAAATGCCTAGTGGAAAAAAATAGCGTCTTTGACAAATGCTGCTGATCAAACTGGATGGCTGCATGCAGACGAATTCACATAGGTCCATACTTATTACCCTGTATAAACACAACTTCAAATCTACCAGACACTTTAGCATTAAACCAGATACACTGAACCCAGTAGAGGAGAAAATGTGATATACTCTTGAACTCACTGGCACAAGAAAAGACTTTTGGGACCTCAGAGGAACTCTGAAGAACATGCTGCAACTGTACACAATAGATCAGCTAGCCAGATGGGCTCCCCATCCTCTAGGACCTCTGTACCTGGGCAAAACCCTGGATTCCTCAAGCACCTGCTCAGCTTCACTAGCCAGCCAGCAGGCAAGCTTCCTGTGGGTAGGCTGCTCCTACCCCTATCCCCATCTATTTGCCTTGTAAGCTACAAGGCCCACTCTGACTCCCAAACCACCCATCCCCTACAATTTCGGAGAAACTCTAAATTACAGGCTGAAACTGCACAGAGTGGACCAAGAAAGTAGGCCAAAAAAGATCTCAGCAGCTCTCTAAGACACAGACAGCAACAGCACAGAGTAGACTAAGAGCAGCTCCCTAAGACACAGACAATAACGACAAGGATTGGGCTAAGAGACAAAGACACTGCTGGCACCAAATGGAGGTAGAGATGGGTAGGTGTCAATGCAAAAATTCATTCAACAACCCAAAAGCAACATGATAGTGCCTGAACCTAGTGGCAATAGAACAGAAAGACCTGATCATTCTAATACAGAAGAAGCAGAAGAAAACGATCTTAAATATAACTTCATGAAGACATAGAGACCCTTAAAGGAGAAATGAAAAAATTACATTGAAGAAATGAAGCAAAAGACAAACAAAAATTGGAAGAAATCAATAAATCTCTTAAAGAAACTTAAGAAAATCAAGAAAAAGCCATTAAACACACAAAGGAAACAGTTAAGACTTGAAAACTGAAATAGAGGGAATAAAGAAAACATAAATTGAGGGAATTCTGGAAATGGAAAACCTGGGTAAACAAACAGGAACTACCAACGCAAGCATAACCAACAGAATACAAGAGATGGAAGCTAGAATCTCAAATGTTGAAGATACTATAAAGGAAATAGATTCATCAGTCAAAGAAATGATAAATCCAACAAAAATATTAAGAAGCCTTTATATATTGCATGACCCCAGAGAAGCTAAGTAACAAGGAGAACCCTAAGAGAAACATACATAGATCCTCCTGGGAAGGGGAAATAGACAAGATCTTCTGAGAAAATTGGGAGAAGGGAAGGTGGATGGGGAAGAGGAGGGAATAAAGGGAGGGGAAGGAGAACTAGAGGGAATGGGATGGTCAAGATGAGGGAAGGACAGAGACAGAAAACATGGATATGTTGATTGAGAGAGCCATTATGGGGCTAGCAAGAAACCTAGCACTAGAGAAATTCACAGGAATCCACAAGGACGACCCAGCTGAGACCTTAATCAATAGTGGTCAGGGTGCCTGAACTGGCCTTGCCTGATTTTTTAAATGTCATCATGGAACCTACATCCAGCAACTGATGGAAACAAATGCAGAGGAACCACAGATGAGCACTGGGCTGAGCTCCCAATTTCCAGTTGAATAGAGGGAGGAATGAGAATATGAGCAAAGAGGTCAAGGCCATTATGGGGATACCCACAGAAATAGCTTACCAGAGCTAATTGAAGCATTCCAACTCTGGCCTGATAATGAGGGAACCAGCATAGGACCAAACTAGACCTTCTGAATGTGGGTGACAGTTATTTGTCTGGAGCAGACTGTGGGGCCACTGGCTGGGAAAACAGGATTTATCCCTACTGCTTGTTCTGACTTTTTGAACCCATTCTTTCTGGAGGGATACAGATGCTCAGCCTAGATAGAGCAGAAAGAGCCTTGGTCCTGATTCAAAGCAGTGTGCTAGACTTTGTTGACTTTGCATGGGAAGCCTTATCCTCTCTGAGGAGGAGATGTATGGGTGGGATGGAAAGTGGAAGGAAAGGTGGAAGGAGCAGGAGGAGGGGAGGGGTTAAATGAATTTGGCATGTAAAATGAAAAAAAAATAGGTTTTTAAAAAATAAATAAAAATTACAAAAGAAAAGACTTTCTGAGTAGAGCACAATTACATTAGCATAGGCAATAAGATACACAATTAATAAATGTGATGTAATGAAATTAAAAGCTTATTAATGGCAAAGGATACTATCATTTAGTGTCAACCTATAGAATGGGAACAGATTTTTTTTTACCAAGCTAAATATTTGATAGAGGATTAATATCTGAAATATATAAAGAACTCAAAGAACTAGATAGCAAGAAAACTAATAACTCAATTAAAACAATAGATAACAGATCCAATCAGAAAATTTTCAAAAGAGGAATCTCAAATGACTGAAGAACACTTAAAGAAATGTTCAGCATCTTTAGCTATCAATGAAATGCAAGTCAAAACTACTTTGAGATTTTATTGTACACCCATCAGAATGGCTAAGATCAATAAACCATGTGACAGCTTGTGCTGGATGGGATGTGGTGGAAGTGTAAATTTATACAGCCACTGTAGAATTTAATGTGGCAGCTCCTCAGGCGATGGGAATCAAGCCTCCTCAAGATCCAGCTGTATCACTATTGGAAATTGTACTGGATAGTTTTATGTCAACTTGACACAAGCTATTGTCATCTGAAAGTAGGAAATATCTCTATAAGATATGGCTGTACACAGGCTTGCAGGACATTTTCTTAATTAATGATTGGTGGCAGATGGTGGTGCCATCCTTGGGTTTGTAACACTTCATTCTATAAGAAAGCAGGTGATCAAGCCATGAGTAGCAAGTCAGTAAGCAGCTCCCCTCCATGGCCTCTGCAGCAATTCCTGCCTCCAGTTTCCTTTCCTGCTTGAGTTCTTGTCCTGTATTCCTTCAGTGATGGACTGCAATGTGAAATGTTGCCTTGTTTTCTACATCAAAATGGAATATTAATAATTATGTGCATATTAATGGACTAATTTAAGTCATTATACCTAGATGGTAATGCATAATATACAGAAAAAATGCCTAATATGAAGAGTCATTCACAAATCACTTTTCCGTGTCACTGTTGTCAAATCTGAGTCATATAATAGTGAGGATTTAGAGGGTTCTACAAATGTCTAGGATTTGGGCTGAGCTCTGTTCCCTCTTTCACTCAATGCCAGAATAACACTACTGTATATATTTATATATGTGTGTGTATATTTTATATATATTTATATATAATATATACATACATAAAAACAGAGAGAGAGAGAGAGAGAGAGAGAGAGAGAGAGAGAGAGAGAGAGAGAGAGAGAGAGAGAGAGACTCAACTTAGTAGACTAACTTTCTATGTGAACTTCATTTCTATAAAGTACAGGAATCCTCTAATTGTGACCATCCTGTCTTTCTTTTTGGCCAAGCCACCTGTGCATTTTTAAAAGCTTCATTTGTTTGATTCTCCTCTAACCATAAAATGTACTCTTGTCTAAATATTCTGCCGCCCTAAGCAATAAAAATAATAAATGAGCGAACTGAAAGCCCTGCTCCAAGTTTTAAGATGCTCCAGCAAAGGTGACCCTGCTGAATTACGATGGTGTGTTATCAATTAGTTGACATTATCTAGAAAAATGAGGCTAAATGTTCCTCTGTTCTGCCTAGTTTTATATCTCATAATTCCAGCTGAAATTGTTTATTGCAGATGTATATGGTGGTATTCTGGATGGACTTGTGCTGAGTCTCCTCTGCTCTGGATTTTCAATGGCCACTTTAAATCTCTTGACCACCAGTAGAGAAAATGTACTCAAGATGACAAATTACTTCAATAAAAGTTAATGTGAGGAAAGTCAAGTCGGTGATAGCAGGGTTGGGGGAATTCAGCTGTTAATAAATGCTGGCATATTTACAAAGCTAAAAACAAAACAGACTTGAAAATGCATGAGATGAAAGTCTGCCTCTGAGAACTATTCTATACATGAGGCTAAATTTGATGTAAGATATTAATCATCATAATCTAACTTTAATATCAGCCTACTTAGAGGCTTCATACTTCAAAAGCTTTTCACATATATTATGTCATTGGATCTTAAGAAAACTCTGTAATATTAGATTAGGTGATACCTAGGATTGTTACAGACCTAAGCTTATATTCTATAGAAATAAACATACTTTTCTAATAACAAAATATTCATGTGCATATATCAGTTATTTGCGACAGATACATATGATTTTATTACTTTGGTAAAGAGACAAAGTTTTGTCATTTAAAACTTCTTTCTAGAGAAGTAATCTAAAGATAAGTGAGGAAAGTATATTTTTAGTGGCACTCATCTCTGAGCTTTTAGCTTATAGGAGGCTGTCAGCGCTGAAAGAAATGAGAGTTTGATGCTTTTTATTCACTGCTGTAATTTAAGAAAAATGTTGGCAAATCTCAAACCAACAAATTTACATTAAATGTCATGTGTTAATTAAAGTCCAGTGTTTATTATGTTTCACCAGGACTTGTTTTTATTTATTTATTGCAGGTATATCTAACACAATACGCATGTGGTGGTCAGAAGACCAGTTCTTCGGTGTTTACCTGCCATGTCATGGTAAGAGAGCAGGGGGTGCTGGGATAACAGGTGTGAGCCTTGCTTCTTATTTGAGTTCTAGATATCGTCAGAGCAGTGTAGAAAGTGCTTTTACCTGCTGAGCCTTCACACAAGCCATGTTTTTCAAGTTGTTAACAAATGTGCTTTATCATGGAATCTAATCTACAACCTACAGTACAGTCATCTCTAAGGTCTCAGTCCCCTCAGCTCTGCCTTTGTTATCCACATATTTAGCCCTGCTGAAAATACTGTTATGGATTTGTACTGCCTAGTTTTATCTCAACTTGATACAAGATAGCGGTATCTGGGAAGAAGAAATTTTGCTTTGGAAAATTCTTCCAACGGATTAGGCTGTGAGCAAATCTGTTGTACATTTTTGTGATTGATGATGGTTGTTTGAGGGCTCAGCTTACTGTGGGCAGTGCCAGCTGGTGGTCACGGAAGCTGTAAGACAGCAGGCTGAGCAAGCCCAGAGAAGTAAGACTGTAAGCAGCATTCCTCCAAGGCTTCGTCTCTGTCCCTGCCTTTAGTTTCCTGCCCAGACTTCTACCCTGACTTCCTTCATTGATAGACTGTGATGTAGAACTGAAATAAAAAATAGACCCTTTTCTAAACAAGTTGCTTTCTGTCATAGAGTTTTATCATAACAATAAAAACTAAATAAGGCAAGATTAGACTGAGATCATGAATTTTTATGTATAGTATCAAGGATGCGAATGAATTAAATTATATCAAGAAGTATGTGAGGTAATTATTTCATTTTATTTTGAATGCATCAGTACCCAAATACATGTAATAGAAGGATAGGGTCATTACTGTGTTTATTTTTAAAAAGAAAATTTTCTAAAATTAAATAACAGAAATTGGTCTTTTTATAAGAAAGGAATATGATGAGTAAAGGATACACCAATAAGGTGAAGTCATTGGTTAATAAAGGCTGACTGTAGTCCACTGAGAGCATATTCATATTTTCCTCTAAAACCTCAGCATCTGTGAAGATCATCTGGAACTGAGGTGTCAGTTCCTAGTCAAATGTACTCAAGGTTTATTTGTTGATGTTGAGAGGCAAGTTTGAAAAGTCAAATGCACAATTTATAGAGTAATTCAAATATATGTGTAATTTTCTGCTTCATCAGAGTTTCTTTATAGGCAGAAACTCTTAGAAGGTTTAGAAACATTGACCTATAGAATGTCTATAACCAAAGACTTTCTTGTGTATTTTACATAGGTCCTTCTACTTAGTGAAGAAAATTTTAACCATTGTATGCTCTGTCATCTCCTGACCAGGGTTTACTAGTCATAATGTGATATTTAGTACCCACTCATTTTTTAAATCATAGAGTAAGGAAGTGCGCTTCAGTCTTCTGAATGCTGAGATTATAGGCATGAGTCACCATGTCTAACAGGGTTTTCAGGCATATATTCGTAGAGACAAACTCATATCCACACTCATTGTTTACACTCATCAGGTAGATTCACTATTCAACTGAAATCTCTAGGAAAAAACTCTTAAATGCAACCTGTCAGCATCTTTAGCTGCTTTATTCAAAATTATACATGGCAATGCTCTGACTTCACATAAGTAAATCATGACTGGAACACCCCTTTATCATGCTAAGAATTTAAATTGTTAAAGTAAACACTGAAAACTTAAAGATAAAAGAGGAAGTTTAATAAGAATCCTGTCACAAGAATGTCATTTTAGGTTATAATAGAAGATATACCTCACTTAGTAAATTTTATGGATGCAGTAATAATGAATATTGCTTTTTATTGATTGGTTCCTAAGAAACAGAATATGAGAATTTCAAAGTAAAAAGTATCATTGAAAATTGGCAAAATGGAACAAAATGATACTCATTAAATGTTTCAAAATATACTTAATTCTTGAAGTGAGTTCAACTTAAATTTAGCTTCAAATATCAATTGCTAGGCAATCAGAAATGTCATCTTATCTTATTGGGCTCTTTCTCAAGATGTTATTTACTATTTTCATGTCTCCATTGCAAAACTTATTCAAGTGGGAAGATTAAATTAGTAGAATAAATAGATAAGATCTTTGATTTATATACCTGGCCACTATTCACAGTAAAATCCTGTCAGAAATAATAATAATAATACATATCTGAAAGAAAATCTAGCTACTTAGGCCATGTATGTTCCCTTTGTAATAAACAGTTATGAATACATTTGTTTTCTAGAATAAAGAATAAGTGTGCTTTAAAAATAGAAAGAAATGTCCTGCTAGGGCCATCTTGCTTCTGAATTGTCATATAGACAATAATTAAATCAGTCCTGTGACAAGCTGGACCAGGTGTAATAGAGTAGAATACTGGTAAGAGGCAGATAGTGCGTACTTAGTAGAAGACCATTTTATAGAGGTTATGAATAGATCTGAGTCTCTTATATTAGAACATAGCAAACATTCCTGTAAATATAAAGCAAGGATCAAACAAAAATGTCAACTTTCAGAAACACTACAAGACCTCTATTTTTATAATGGATTTCAGAGTTGTTGATATAATATCCATTACTTCTTTTGTTCTATAGAAACTAATAGCTTGAAAAACATGTACATGTTCTTTGCTCTGGAGTGTATGGAGTCCACATAAGTCCAAAATCCACCAAACCACCAGAAGAACTTTTCTTTAAACAAATAAACAGCAAGGTAGAAACAATTAATATTTCCCAAATCAGCAGTAAACTGGTATTTAAAAATAGCCAGGGCCTAAAAAATGTAGGAACAATTAAAGTTCCTAAAAATATGCCCTTTGTATCATAGTTTTAGATGTCTTCAATGCTTAGCTGGTAAACCTTAGTGAAGTATATTTAATACAGTGATCAATAAAAATGTATATTATACTTTAACATCAATAACAGCTCCAAAGTCTTAGGAAAACTGAACTCCATGAAGAAAGGCATTTAAAAAAAAAAGTAGAGTTTTAGCTACCTGTTTTCATATTTCAAAGAACAAATTGTGGGAAACTAATACTGGTGGATGTTTAAATATGCCAAACACTGATAAATTGCAACAAATACTCAACATATCTGTAATTTCATTTCAGTGAAAATTAGCAAACAAAGGACAATGTTTTTCCACCAAAGGTTAATGTAGATCCTAGAATCTGTTGATAATGGTTTAATCAAGTTTATTTAGTTAACCAGAACATGAGACAAATCTTTTGCTAAGATAGACTCTTTCTCCTTCAAGTCCTTAAAGATTTTAAGGTGATAATTCTAATTATCTGCAATGATTTACCTAATTTACTAATTAAGTTTTTCAGGTAAAATTTAAAAATAATGAGTGCCTAACTAATGACCGCTACTGATTTAGAAAGTTAGTTTTCACCAAGTTCCTGTGTCTTTTCTAAGAAGTTACTTTCATTCCATGTGCTACCGTCTAATGCTCATAGTCTTTGTTTGCATCTGTTTCCCAGAAATGTCAGACTGGGAAGTACATATGCATCTAAGGGCAATCAAGCAAGTTGGACCCAAAGCTTTAACGGCTGTACCAATGCTACATCAAAGTCTTCACCAATTTTCTCTGTTATTTGAATTTCTGCGGGCAATGGTGGTGCACGCCTTTAATCCCAGCACTCGGGAGGCAGAGGCAGGCATATATCTGGGAGTTCGAGACCAGCCTGGTCTACAGAGCTAGTTCCAGGACAGGCTCCAAAGCCACAGAGAAACCCTGTCTCAGGGGGAAAAAAAAATTGAATTTCTGTCAACAGAGAAGAGTCAGTCACTTTGACTAGCTATGAACTAGTGTAATAATCTATAGAAAATAAATTGGCCTGTTCAAGGTTAAATTTGTTTGTTTTTTAAAAAAAAAAGAAGCTAGAATAGAAGGGCTTTGAAGTTTATTTTCTCTTCTAAGAGTTACGACTGCAAATAACGTAGATTTTCTTAATTATATCATACATAACCCAAACTTGGTTACAAACAACCTTGACAAATAATCAACCTTTAACACTAAATAATGAACTGTCTTAAATTATCAATATATTAATGATGACATGAGTTAAAAGATGAGTACCCAATTCATTTAAATAAATGGGTTGAATTTAAAAGGAAATGATGTATGGCTTTCCCATGACCTGAAATGTATTTTTTTTTACAGATTTAGCCAATAAACAAAGGATTAAATGTCTAGCTAAAACCTCTAAGACTTCAAACAAACTGCATAGCTAGAAAAAAGTAAGTTCCCTCTTTCCTAAAGAATTGACTTTGTCATAGTTCTCCAGACCTTCAGTTGCTCCTTTCTCTTAATTCCAATAACCATTTAATTTTTCCCTGGGTTGAATTTGGTAGGTGTTCAATATTCTTTTTGTCACCCAGGCCAGACAATCTAACACTCCAGAACATTGGTAAAATCTCTCTCTCTCTCTCTCTCTCTCTCTCTCTCTCTCTCTCTCTCTCTCTCTCTCTCTCTCTTCTCTCCTCTCCTCTCCTCTCTCTACCATCCCACCCCAGATTTCCAGTTCATTGCTGTGTATTGCCTCCTCATGAAACACTGTAACATTAGAAAGCTGAGTGTTGTTAACAGTAAAATGAAAGAGCAAGAGGCAAAAATTGGGGAAAAAATGGAAAGGAAGAGGAAGTATCAGAGGGGAAAAGAGAAAGGGTGAAGGAAAAGAAAGGTGATGGAGAGAGGAAGGGGAAGGGAGAGAAAAGGAGGAGAAGGAGAAGATAAGAGACTAAAAACCGAAAACATCTCTTCTTTCATTGTTCTTATGGGCTTAGAGTACATTCTATACTCATCCTGCTAATTTTTCACTCCTCTGCATTCTTTTCTATTTAGTATGTGAGCTGTTTAACAGTTACACGAATGTTTTTCAATCATGATCTCCACCTGCTAATTACACCCAATAAATGCATACTTTAAAAGACCCAAATTTTGTCCACTGTTTCTTAAATCACTTACTGCAAAATAATCTGTCTTTCTTGGAATCTGTTGCATTGCATTTTGGTTTTGAGTGTTGTATTCTTAGTTAAACATTATACAACCCTTTCCCATGTACTATCTTGAACAGTTAAAAGTTGTCTTGTTGCTAAAATATTATCCTAATATGTTTCTTGTACATATATTTATAGATAGGCTACATGTACTCATTGAAATAAAATTAATCATTAACTTTATAATGATATAAAAGATATTTTTTCACATACTATGGTAGCAAATGAAGACAGTTTTATTTTCAAAAGTAACTAATTTATTGAAAATAATCTTGGGTTGTGGGCAGTGAATGATACAAGGTTTTGTGGATTAAAGGTTTTGAAGAGGTCTATTTTGATGATAGAGAACATATTGTTCATAACTATAATTAGGAACAAATCAGTGATTAATGATGCAGTATATTCTAGAGCTTTAACTGACAAGAAATAAGAAACAGTTTTCTCAACTTTAAATGGTTTGCAAAATACTATTTCTGTTATTGCTTCATGCACAGAAAATAATGGATAAGAGGTTTAATGTTCAGACATTTCAATATTTATTCTTAAATGTGTATTGTTGGGTTGTAGGAATATTGCATTTTGGCTAAAAGAGCATAAAACCTACACATACTAATTAGTTTCTCTATGAAAGCATTCCAGACAATTATAGGATAATACCAATGGTCAATGCTGTAGGTGCTTTTCATTAAACGTATAGTGTCGCTATCAGATAAATTGCTTCATAGAAAAGCACTTACCACAAAGCCCTGTAATGGAAGGTTAAGTGCTATCCTTAATTACTAATTTCAACCCTCATATTTTGCAGTGCAGGCACTTTAAAAGGAAGGAAGTATAGTCTGTTGGTTCTGTTCCTGATTCTCTTGATTATAGGATTTGGTGGTAAAAGCATTAGTCTAGTGGTTTTTATAATGAAAAATAACCTCCCTAAATTTTTAAAATAAAAATAGCCAAACCACAAGCTGATATAAAAGATATATACTAGACCATGATATTGAACTCATATTTAAAAACACTTTGTTCTAAAAACTTTAATCTAGATCACTCACACTTTGAAATTTATATGCAGCCTTTATGGCTCTGTTGCTTGAGAAAAGGATGTTTGAAATTCTTGTGTCCTTTCCCCAATCAGCATCATTCTAAAGTGTATGCAGAGGAGGTGACTAGAGGGCAATAACATGACACAATGGTGAGGTCTCTCTGATCTTCACAACGTTAAATTCATATGTGCACAATACATTCAGAATTTTATCATGTTTAGCAGTAATGTGTTTTTATATGTATAATATATATGCAATTTTCATGAGTGCTATAATATTTTTATATGTCAGCCATTGCATGTGTCCTTCACAATAATAACTGGAAGTTTGCTCACTTTTCATGAATTAATATTAATTAAAGTTCTTAGTGAAAAGACACCTAGAGTGCATGCCTAGATATAAAAGATTATAATTGTCACAATTATTTCTAAATACTTGTTCCTTAATTATTATGCTGTACTAGCTTCTGATTTTTTAATATATTTCTAATATTTTTTCCTTTCCTTTCCTTTCCTTTCCTTTCCTTTCCTTTCCTTTCCTTTCCTTTCCTTTCCTTTCCTTTCCTTCTGTCCTTTTCTTTCCTTCCCCTTCCCTTCTTCCCTTCCCTTCATTTCCCCTCCTTCCCTCCCTCCTTCCCTCTCTCCCTCCCTTCTTTCCTTTCTTCTCTTCTCTTCTTTTCTTTCCCTCCCTCCTGCTCTCTCCTCTCTCTCTTTTTCTTTCTTTCATTTGATTTATGGCCTCTCTATGTAGCTTTGGCTATCCTGGAGCTCACTATGTAGGCCAAAATGCTCTTGATGTTTTCCAGAATACCAACTTGGTAAACACTCACTGAATGCTTCCTACTTGACAGTATTACAACAACTTCCAGATGCATGATTCATTTTTCTTAATTTTACATTTTGTCATAAAGAGGTTAGTTTATTAATTTAACTCCTCAAGCATTTGCAAAGCAGAAGAGATTAGGACTGAACTCTGAAAGTAGAGATTGATATAATTCAGAAAAAGCTCAGAAAAGTGCCAAAGATATTTCATCTCTTTGATATGGGTTAGTTCCAGAGAAAAATAGTATTTAACTAATAAATTACTTAACTAATAATTAATTAATAAAATTATTCCAATAAGTGAATAATTTCAACAGAGGTGTTCCTTCTGCACTTACTCTTATTATTAGTTTTATTGTGTAAAATATTAGTTGGTTTTATATTTTTATTTATACTATGTGATAAGTTGTGTGCTGTTTAAAAAGGAATATTTTGCAGACTTCAACTGAGTAGCACTATCACCTCCGAAGTCTTATGAATCACTATGGTTATATGAAAATGAAATGAACTCCCTTTACTCATAGCTTTACACCTGTGGTACCATGATTCCTGTAATTGTGTTTCTTGTCATCTCATTCCAAGCTGGATCTCTGCCTGCCTCCTGCTCTTCTTGCCTGTTTCATGAGTCTCTGTTGTGTGCCACTGTTAAAGAAACAGCTTTGCTCTCAAAAAAAAAAAAAAGTGTTATAATATTCTTTCCCTTGGATGGAAATTTTAACTGTTACTTTTGACAAAGCCTTTTTTTGTTGTTGTTGTTGTTGTTCAAACGCAAGAATTTCGTAAAAAGCTTTGACAGATTGTGCTTTTTATGTGCTCATTTTTCTGTTGCATTGATGCTCTGGATTTTAAAAGCGGTAACGTGTGGCTTCAAGTTCATCTAAAAATGCTGTTTGTACATGGTAGCAAGAACAGTTTAGGACAGCATTACATTGACATGACTCTAAAGTCTAATTAATACTTTATGGTTTCTCAGAAAAACCACAATTTTAAGAAACGGACGCAAACATTGCCTTGCTTTTCCAGTTGTTTTTCACAAAATTGTCCACAGGTCCATAAACCTTGCTTACCTGCAGGGTAGCGCTCGATGACTGGCCAGCTGTCCACCTGTAAAGTGGCATTGCCTCCACTCCTCGTGAAACGCACTACATGGTATTTTCCATCATTAATGATTGCATTGGATTCTTCTATGGCGATGTCGTCTGTCCCAACATTAAACTTTACTCCAATTTTTCCTTGGTGCTGTTAGGAAGGACGAGGATAAGGTCTTATTAAATCAATTGATTAGTCAGCATTTGATAAGAATTTATGTAACAGGTGTTGTTCAAGAATATGCTTTGGACAACAGCTGCATTTCTCTGATTTTATTTCTGAAAAACTGCATGCAATAGAAGCAAGATCTTGACATTTGGGTAAATCTGAGACATCTCTTTCATGGATAATTGATATTCTGAAAGACACACTTGCAAGGGCATTGAACAGCTTCCTTCCTGGGTGTTGCCACTGAGAAGGTGCACAGCTGCTGGCATTAGAGCATACACTCTTATGTTCTCTGACACAGCTCCTTTAATCTAATCTTCTAATTTCAGAAGAAAAACAAGACTTGAAACCCTCCCTTTCAATGAGGTTCTTATAATCAGTGAAATCAGAGCAATGAGATCTGTTTAGAGCCAAATGACAGATGCTCACCATACAAGACATCTCCGAAACAGGGATGGGCAGAGAAAGAGGCATTCACTAAAATGATTTCTTAGTCATTAGTTATCAAACCATCCAGATGTTAGCAGTTTAAAACATACCCATTTGCCTTTATCTAGAAGATAATGAAACTTGACATGAAGCTGCAGCATCTTGTTCAAAGACACACAACTTAGTAAAGACAAGCTGGGACAAAAGTCTGATTACCTCATTTTTAGGTTACATCTTAGCTAAAATGGAGCTAGCACAATTCTCTCTCTCTCTCTCTCTCTCTCTCTCTCTCTCTCTCTCTCTCTCTCTCTGAATTATGTAAAGTAATATTAAAATAATCCTAAGTGGAAAGTTGTGGCTGTTGACTTCAGAATGTCACCAAGAGAAACATGTGCCTCTGTCATCAGCCTTGGAGAAGCATTCTCCAAAAGCAGGGCTGTCAACCCAACCATGAGCTGAACTGATTTTGAAAGTATGTGGACTTTTCATTTAATCAGTAGCCCAGGATACCTGCGCTGCAGGCCCTCGTTAGAGTACATCAACTTATGATGTCTGTGGCATGCTTTTCATAAAGCCTTAGTTGAGAGAAGTGACATGGGGAAAGAGGGTTCTACAGGACACACAGCCAAGCATCCCTGTAGAAATTTTAAAATCATAAATGAGAAGCCTGAAGGTTTGGACCACATAACTTTAGACTTTTCTGGGTTCTCACTAATTAAACTAGGCAGCAAGATGACACCATCAGCTCATGGCCTAATGTAAATTTTTCATTATTTATTTATTCTTTGAGAATTCTATACATATAAACAATGAAGGGACTTTGATCTTACTCTCTCCTGCTTCCTCACCTACTTTTTTTTCCAATTTTCTCCCTCCCCAATTTCTCTCCACCCAAACTTATGTCTTCTTATTTATATTTTTAAAAACCCAAGGGTCTAATTAGTTCTATTCATCTACATATGGTAGCTATGGTTATCCACTGGAGCAAAAGTAACCTACCTGGAACACTTCCCAGCACATTTTAAAAAATAATGTCCATGTATTTGTTAATCACAGACAACATTATATCACTTAAATGAGGTTCTTATAACTTCCTCTGAATTTATCTCATATGTGTTAAGATTGTATACATGTTTTTACTTAAACATATTTGTGTTTATTTAAGTCTATTAAGAATGCATAAATACTTCACTAAGTATTTTATTAAAATGAGCTGATAGGAATTTGATAAACCGATGAAACAACAAGCGCTCACCAAAATATCTAGGGTAAAAACAATTAAAACTGAAAAATTTCCAGAAACTTTCAATAAAATTTCCATTTTATTAGATATCTCTTGTTTGAAACTTGAATTATTCCACAGATACTGAAATGCCTTGCCATTTTAAGGCACATGCCTTGACATGTATTTAAAAGACTAGTGAAAAATATAGCAGAGAATAGAAATCAGCCCAAAGGTAAACTCTATATGAACAGGTCATGCAACTCTTAAAATGTTTCTAGCTACTTTCTCTTCTTAAGGGCTAAACACATATGCAGGATCTTAAGTACTAGCTAATGCCACACGTTAAGACAAGGAAAGCTGAGATTCCACCCCAGACTTTTGTCTCCAGGGTCCATGCTCTACATTACACTTGCTGAATTTAGGTGTATTGGCTCATTACAGCTCTAGAAAAAAAAATGAGTCGGTAAGTCCATCTGTACCTGACTACTGATTTTTATCTCCCTGTTATTGTAGAAATACAATGGGGCCTTCAATTATTATTTGAAGTTCGTAGTCATATATCAAGAATTGTATGCTTAAAATAACTTAATAATTCATAGTATGTAACTGATATGCTATTGTAATAATACATTAGTCCTTTTGATTACATTTTAGCCAAGCATTTGAGTTGACTAAAATAAGCTTAGGAAATTGTTTTGCTATGTTACAAAATTAACTGTAAAATTCTCAAGACAAGTGTGTGAAAGAGAGAGCGTATTAAGAACTGATTCTGATGCACCAAATTCAGTTCAGCAGAAGAGGGAGGAAAGGCCAAGAGCAAGATGAGTCTAGTGATTGGACAGAGATTCTGGGAGAGAGTTGGCCTGGGAGTTGATTTTCCTACCACGGTTACACTTTGCTTCTCCTGTGTGCCGCAGAAAGGGACCTTACTGGAGTATCTCAGATGACTTCATTTGTGCCTTCTGCAATTTGGTTGAAGCAATCAGAAAACCAGGATTTGGTTACACCCGAACAAAGAGATAGCCAAGCACCAGGTGACGAGTGCCTGAGCTGATTAGGACAGAGGCCACATGAGTGGATCAGAGACAAGAGAATTGGAGCAGAAGTGTGTAGTGGCCTGTTTAGGGAGACCTCTGAAAGGGTGGGAATGGACGGTGAAGGGAACACAAGACAAAGTCCATGGACCCAGAGAAAGGATGCTCAATGCCTGAGGCAGGAAAACTTAATGAGTGTCTGAAGGAGGTGCATTTATCCACCTCTGTGGTGTTTTAGGTAAGGTATCATTTAATTTTCATTTATTTAAAAGAGGGATTTAAAATAATTCCTATATAACAAGGCTATACCATTTTTTGGCATATACCCAAAGCACTCAACAGACTCCATAGAGACTTCCTTAGCAATGGTCAATGCTTCTCTATTTACAACAGCTCAGAAATGAACCCAATGTCCTTTGACACTGAATAATGAGAATGTGACAGATGTACACAACGGAATATTATTCATCTGCAAAGAGAAATAAAATCATGAAACTTATAAGTCAATAGGTGGCACTAGAAAACATCATACTGAGTGACATAACCTACATCCAGATAAACAATTGCCCCATGTTCTCTCTCATTACCAGTTCCTAGCTCCAAATCTCCAGATCCGAATATATAACCTTGAGTAATGATCACAGAAATCAGAAAAGGAAGTGGGGACCATGATATGGGAGAGGGTCTGGATAGGAGAAATAGCAGTATACAGATGATGTTCCTGTTACTAGAAAGCAATCCAAATGTCCAGGTTCTTAGAGGAGATCCTCATACCTCTACTTTGCTAAATTAGCATCACACCCAACTGCATTCTAAATACTTATTGTTATATCCACAAGTAATTGTAGCTCTCAATCCTTATTCAAGAAACTTCTTTTTTCAAGAGGTGGAGACCATTACAAAAAATAAATAAATAAATAAATAAATAAATAAATAAATAAATAACAGGTCAAAATACAAAGAACATATGATTGTGGGGCAGAGCACCAATGGATACATCTATGACACAACTCCTGCACGCAAAGCTCAGGGCATATTGTAGAAGTGGGAGCACACAGGTTGTAGGAATCAGAGGACCAGGAAATCTGATTTAGGTTGTGTCCCCTAGAAATGGCAAGGAAGCTTCATCCATGATATCTCAACAATATGGCTGCCTGAAAAAGACCTAAATAAGTACAATACCAATATAGTCATGCTAACAAAGAAGGGGGAAATCTCATGGATTCTCAATCATAGAAAAAAAAAAAAACAAGCAACTAAGGAATGCTAAAAGGGGGAGAATTTAATTTTTCCATTCATTTTTTTCATGGATGAGTCCCTAATTACTTATATAAAGCCAATTGGTCAGTCATTGAAATCAGATACATACAACGAACACTAAACAGACTGAATAAGGTATATTTATATATGTAGGAACATAGAAGAATTAATGAAAGGAAACTGAATTTGAGGAGTAGTAGTGGGCTGGGCTGGCCATGAAAATGGTTAGAGGGAACAAAGGGAAAGAATAAAATGATGGAATCATATTTCAATTTCAAACATAATAAATGAGAAGTTGCTGATTATATGAATGTGTCTTCATGAGCAAATGCATGCCCATATGTCAAGTGGCTCATGTAGAAGTCAAAGGTCAGCTTAAAGGAGTTGGTTCTGTTTTTCAACAGCATAGATTCTAAGGAAAAAACTCAGGTCATTGGCCTTAGTGGCCTTCACATACTCAGCCACTTTTTCAGCCTCTTAGGTGACAGATTTTTGACGGTATGGGTGAGAGAGCTCTTAACAAAAGTACTCTACAAGAACTCAGGGGAATACCCTAAGCTACACTGATACCATAGCATTAGCCTAGAGAGACTCCTTCTGTTCATTATCCCTTCCTGTTCCTTCTGCCTCAACCCTGGAGGATGCATGAAGGAAGAAAAATTAATCATAGAAACAAGAGGAGGCAATTTTCATCTCCCAGAAATGTGTACTCTCAGTGTGGCCAAAACAGACATCACTGGGCAGTTTTAAGGGAACAAGTATGTACTACTACAGGTCAACGAGCTGTAGTTACTTTTATTAGCTAAGAGTGAACAGATGACATTTGCTATCTAGGAAGAGCCAAAGAACTGGCAAGACCCTTCCTGGACTTCCTGGGAAATGGGATTAAAATCCTCCAGGACAGGTTTATATGTGAGCTCTGTCCCAGAATGCAGATTTTTCAGCTTTAATAAGAACATGATGATATTTGTTAACCCAGAGTTAAACAGTTGTTTGGGATTCTTTCCCGTGTAAATGTCTTTCTTATAACAGAAGGCACAGAAGAAAATACTGCTCAACTTTCCAAGCTGCTCTAAGATGACCACGATAGTCTGTTCTCCGCAAACTTCCATTTAGGAGGACCGAGTTTGTGAACAGAGGTATCTTCATGCTAAAGCTTTAAAAATTACACAGTTGCTGGAGAGATTGCATTAAGAATAAAAGCACTTGCTGCTCCTCCAAAAGTCTAAGTTCAGCGCCTAGTACCTATGTCAGCCTGTGTATAACCATCTAAAACTCTGCTCCTGGAGATCTGATACAAGGTTAGAGCCCACTTTGGTACTCACACACATGTAGCACACTTACACACAGCAATAAAATAAGTCATAAACATGATGTCCCCAATTCACAGATGTAAGTGCTTTCAATTTATCCTGAACTTCTGCAATGTACAACACAAAAACACTTATTTCCTAGGATATGGAAATGGCCATATTTCACAATTTTGATTAATTCCCTATATTAAATAAATAATTATGAAACATGAGGGTCAGTGATGCTTGGAGAGGTCCTGGTTATTAAACAATGCCCATCTGTTCTTGGATATGCAATATGCTGCCTCAACTCTGAGTCGCTTTAACATATCGTGAATTCAAACTCTGTGACATAACTAGTCCAAAGCTAACATCACCGGAGTTGGTCCAAGCAATGCCCACCACTGCTCACTATCTCCTCTATGGAAAGGCCTTGGAAAGCAATTAAATATATATGATAGCTAATGGGGCATCCGTCCTGTGAAAAGACATTTAATATAGTGAACTATAAAATACTATGATGAAGACTATTTTGTGAATTCCATATTTACTTCCCTCCAGAGCTGTAAATATGTTCCAAACCCAGCTCATATTGGCAGGAGAGAAAGTTATTTCAATTATATAAAAAAATAAAACTTGCTGAACTTTCTTGCCAATAGATAATTACAGTTTAAAAGAATTCATTTCAAATCCGTATTCCCTGGGATTAAATGTGATTGTCTTGGCAAAGTCTCATGAATATTGCATTAGCAAAACCAGCAGTTATTTCAGCGGACATGTACTGATCTCTCTGTATTATATCTTGCTTGGAATGAATAACTGCCTCATACCATAATTTTGAGAATCTATTCTAAGAACATCAGTAATGAGGCATTTATAATTTAATGAAATCTTCCTGTGCATTCATTAAATAAATAGTGACAAAGGTAATTACTGATTTTTTTCATGAAAGTTCATTTCTGAATAAGGATTATAATATTAAGCCATGCTAAAAGGAACCGTCATGAAATATGATACTGGTTAGGTACTTGAAGGTTCTAGCAAGTGGGATTGCACTAACCAATTCCATTGTGAAATTATATTCATTTGAAAATATGTTTGAACCAAGATTGATATTTAATGATATTCCAGAGCATTCTTTAAATAAAATTTTTATATGTTCTTCATTCAGATATAGTCTAATCTACCTGCATACAATATAGGAGAGATGCAATGTACACAAAAAATTCTGGCTTTCTATATGGCACATAGGTACTCTGCATAAGACTCCAAAGATCCCACATCAAAGCACAGCTTTCACTCCTTTACCTTGTTTTGTGTTTATCTCAGCTGTGTCCAGGAAGAAACTAATAAAATTAAAAATAGCCCGTTTTCAATATTTTGTTTAGCATGCTTCCTTGCCTTAATGACCAACAGGAAAGAGACCAGCCCTGGGAAGTATGCAGCTTAGTGGAGAGCCTATATATGTTCTGTGAGACTCGGCCATGCACTGAGCTCATGCTCCAGGACTATGGGCAGAATGAGGCAAGGCACTCATGTGCACCCGATGACCGGACTCACTTAGACTGCAGGGTGATTCTCGGGATACATATCTACAAGGACACACATCATACACCAGGCAGAATGCTATGCCTTCTAACTCCAGAGACTAATGCTTAACAGGGAGCCAATGTTCTATGGCACAATGCAGTCTATGGGGCCATAGTCACCATTGCTGACATAGCAACTCTGCAGGGACTGTCAGAGAGCCATCTGTTCTCCCTCCTCAAAAGAAATGAACTGAAGTGTGCTCATTGGGTCCTTATAGCTTCCTAAGTCGGGGACCTACCACCGGCTGGTAAAGACTATTATCAATCCAGATGACCCATAATGTCAATACATAGCTTCAGTTTCTATTTTAGTAAATTCCTCTGTACCCCTAATTCTCACTACTACGTCAAAAACTTCTCACTGCACTGCCCTTTCGAAACACTGAATAGGCTGTCTCTCTAATCATTCTGTGAACACATAAAACTGAATATTGACAGTCACCCTATGTGTGAGGACAAAATGGTGGATTATTTACATGCTTTTTGTATTACTATACACTTGAGAAAATAAATTATGAGGCAAATAATAAATTATTATCAAAGAGCTGAAAGATTGTCTGTGAAGAACCAAGTGCTCTGAGGGCACAGGGCTAAAGAATCTCAAGATCCCCCCCCCAATCACCACTGTGCGGGTAGAATCAGTCCACATGGGAGGCAACTATAACAGCCAATGCAAACATACCTGCGTACATAGATTCCCTCCATTTTCCCACCTTCTGTATATTAGAATGCTTACTGGATCCTACATATTGAGCTGCATGTCTGCATGTATACACAGTGCATCTCCTGTCAACATATCTGAATCTCACAGAATACATGAACGTATCTCCTCAAAGAGCTCAAACACACTGCCCCAGGTTTCATAGCTGATAGGGATGGATACTGCAATCTGATCATCTTAGAAAAGAATAGCATTAGCGTGTCCTTGCTCCAGGAAGAACATAAAACCAGAGACTCCAATAGAGACTGAACCACAAGAAAATTTCCTGCTCAGAGCTGACAAATGCATCCCCTAGTACTACACAAAACAGGACAGAGGGTGGATGAGGTCTAGGGCGATGTAGCATAGAAAGACCTCATGTAAGAGCAATGCCCTTTAAGACACAGCATATTTATTTGCCCATTTGACTTTTGTTGAGGACGACATATTTTCTATTTTATGTTGGTATTCTCCAGAATTCTGCACCTGCACTGACTCCATGAATATTTGACCGTGAGTCTGATGATACCACCATAGGGGTATATCATCATCTCCTGGTCTTAAGAGCACTTAATCAAACTTTGTTGAAAACCTGCAACAGTCCTCCTTCCAAAGTTTACATGTTAATTTTTTTATGTCCTTGCCTTTTCTTCTATAGTGTCAAAAAAAAAAAAAAAAAAAAAGAAAAGAAAAGCTTAGGTTTATAAAAATGGTGGTGGGTTGGTAACTATGTCCTTCAAAGCAATAATAGACTCCTTTCACATTTGGAGTTCCCCCAAACTCTTTCATACATAATATTTAAGTAAGCTATAAACCACATAGACTACTGACCAACTCTCTGCCTTCAGTATGCTGACCAAGGGCTCTTAGCTTATTTACAAAGTGACAGCACCATCGCTACTGCTGGATTCCAGACCTACCTATCACATTCATATTTTCTCTCCACTAGACAAGGCACATGAAAATCTTGGCTCCCTTAACTATTGCAAGACAATAATACTAGATCAATAATTATAGTGTTTGCATTTTGAGATCTTCCCGGTATCATTTGTTAAGCCAGTTTTGGGTTATTCTTTTTGCCTGTGGTACAGTTTTGAAGGTTTACAGTGTGGCCATGGATTCAGAAGTCAAGACTGTTTTATGGTATTTCCCAGTAGTGTGAATAACTCCCCTGGGCGTGATATCAGCACAGCTGGGGGATGAAGCTGGTATCCTCTGGAAAACCAGTAATTTCTTCAATACATCCCATCTGCCTGCTGAAGCACTAAACACTACAAAGTGTAAAAGGGATCTGTAAATGTGTAAAACATTGCTTATAAAGTCTCTCTTCTCCAGATAATCGCAGAGCAGAAAGAAATGGGGAAAAAAGTGGCTCTTAGCTTGATGTCCTCACAATTCTTTCAATAAATTAAATTTACAGATCAACCACAGTTTCCCCTTCCTCCTCTCCTCCTGTACCCTCTCCCCACCTCCTTTCTACCTCTCTCCCCAATCCACTTTTTCTTTATCTTCATTCAGAAGGGATAAGGCCTCCCATGGGAGTCAATAAAGTCTGGTATATCAAGGTGAGGCAGGACCAAGCTCCTTCCCCTTGCATCAAGGCTGGGCAAGGCATCTCACTATAGGGAATAGCTTCCAAAGAGCCAGCTCATGTGCCAGGGATAGGTCCTGGTCTCACTGCAAGACTCCCCACAAATACCAAGCTACACAACTGTCACCCGGTGCAGACGGCCTAGGTCAGTCTCATGCCTGCTCCCAGAGTCCATGAGTGCACACACCTCAGGTCAGCTGTCTCTGGCCCACAGAATTCTTAATTTCTCATCGGTCTACTTGAAGTCATACACCAGTTTCAATGACATTAAGACATAACCCCAGCTTGAGCTTTATCAAAACAGTAGCTCATTACATGTGGATTTTTTTTTTTTTTTACTTTGTTTTGTTTTGTTTTCAGTAACTGTTGCTTTAAGAAGAAAATAAAGCAACCTTTGGCTGAATGGTAAATTTGTGCTGTTCACATTGTATGGTCATTCAGGGAACTATATACAACAAACATTGTGCTTCAGGTACTGATTAAAGCCATAACCTTTGTTTTTCCTGCTTCTGTGTCTTTGGGCCATTACACAGCTTGCTATTAACCTACACCAGGAACTGGCCAGGGAGAGGCTGTTCTATCAATTCTCCAAGATGTTGTCACTTCTAGGTAAAAAGTTCTTCTGTCAAGGAGGTTTTGGATTATTTGTGGATTTCATTTACTTGTGTCCCAGGACTATCATTTCTGTGGAGCACGGATTGTAATTAGTCTGACTCGAATGTTCTGCATCTCCATAGCTCAAAGCAGGTGTCTCAGACAAACAGACAAAACATCTTTAGAAGGTAATTGTAAGCCTCTACGTGGAAATGTGACCATAGTGAGTAGGTTATAGGTAAAACCAAAATTAACTTTTGAAATTTTTTTTTAAATCTTAAAAAGCCATGAACACGGATGAAGTATCTAATGAATTATCTGGATGCCTCAGCTGGTACTGAAATAGGGTAACTTGTAGTGCTAGAATTACTTTGAAAAAAAAATAACAAAATAAATAAACAAAAAATAATAAATAAATTAATTAATTTAAAAAAATTACTTTGTAGTTTACATCACTGTTGTAAACTGTGATTTACAAGCAAGATGTAATAGCCATGCAATGCTTCCCCGCAGGCCTGAATTCTTTATGATGCTATTGTGGTTATCTCCAGCCCTAGCATGAAATGTGCTCCAAGAAAACAGATGACATTGTTTCCTTTCTCCTTCCTTTTCCTTCCTTAATTGACTTCTGCTCCAGGACTACTTGCTTGACATTTTTTAAAAAAGGAAATGTATGCATGTGGGCCTAGAAATGCCTCTCCACACTGTTTCATACAGAATCTGCAAGGCTCTGTTACTCATAGTGTGGAAAGTTGTAATTCCCACAGCATCATACAAGCAGATCTATGCTTCTGTGTGTAACAGACACAACAGGGTTTCCTATGCAGGTGCAAGAAGCTCACAGAAAACCAAATAGACTGCCCCCCCAAAAAAGTCCCCTCACCATATAATAATCAAAAACACAAAACATACAGAATAAAGAATGAATTTTAAGAGCTGCAAAGGAAAAAGATCAAGTAACATAAAGTGTATGTTGTGGTTTGAATTGATATACATTAGTTTCTCTTTATATATAGCGGCAGGGGGGGTTGCTATAAGTAACAAAATTATGGAGCCACTCTAACACATAAAATTTAGTACTTATCAACTTTGATTTACTTATTTACTTATTCAAAAATTCTAAACAAACTATGTGATATTCTCTGGTATTCTGTACATTCCAGGTAAAATGTAGCTAGCACAGCAGATGGTATTGCTACCTTAATAAATTTACACCTCACATAATCCCTTTATGTAATAAGACTTATATTAGCATATAGCACATGGCAGATGTCACTAAGGAAAAGAGCAGGATGCCTTCCAGAGCAGGCTCTCGGAGGCATTAAAAAGATGAGAAAGACCCAATACTGAACAGACAGGTTTTCCAGGCAGAGAAACAGCATTTGCACTGGTCCCAAGAAGGGCGAATATGTGAGCAGAAAGATGGAAGTTTAGATGGGTAAATGAAGATACAAATACCATTATCTAGACTTTTCACATAGATAAAGATACATAAATTACATATGAACAGAGGAAAGTTGGAGCCGAAAGAGTCTGTCTATGAAGTAAAACTAGGTTATGGAATTGTGCATAAAAGCTAAAATATATTATTTGAATAAACAAAGTTAAGTGGGAAATGATAGCTGTGCATATTTTTAAAAGATTCCAATCTAAGTGTATGGAATTGTTGATATAGATACGGAGCTTAACAGTATGTGTTCTGACATTCATCTGATTGTTTGTCCCGAAGTGTCATTCATCAGTGTGCTTTATAAAATGTAATATATAAAGGATTCTGGGGCTGGAGAGATGGCTCAGTGGTTAAGAGCATTGCCTGCTCTTCCAAAGGTCCTGAGTTCAATTCCCAGCAACCACATGGTGGCTCACAACCATCTGTAGGGAGGTCTGGTGCCCTCTTCTGGCCTTCAGGCATACAGAAAGAATATTGTATACATAATAAATAAATAAATATTAAAAAAAAAAAATAAAGGATTCTGAATCAACAGGGACTCGCTGCGTTTTCCAAAAGTCATTTACTTCTACAATGTCAAAATATGATTCATCATTCTATGCTGATATTTCAAAGCTAATGTATCATGTTTAGTTTCTTTGTGAGGGAGACTGTCTTGTTAACTTGTTTCTCCGGAGATCCCTTTTATCTGAAGATGGCGCCTGAGTCCACCATACAGGCTCCACCTTAGAAACCCTGTCTGAAAGAAAGCACTGGATGAGTTTTTCACGTCTTCCAAAAATTAGCTCAAGAAATAACTTTTAGCAATGGCTATCACCTAAAAAGATCATTCAAATTTCCAAACTATCCAAGAAAATATTTCATAATAAAATCAGCCATAGGGTTTTGACTAAATAAAACATGTCTACAATGTAGGGTAAAAGGGACAACTCGAGCAGGAAACCAACCAATCACTGAGCACCCTGACTCCGAACACAGAGTCAGTGAAAGAAACACACCTTGGAT
Organism: Alexandromys fortis; assembly: GCF_014885135.2. Lineage (NCBI taxonomy): Eukaryota > Metazoa > Chordata > Mammalia > Rodentia > Cricetidae > Alexandromys > Alexandromys fortis. Next base: position 4,005,476 of record NW_026067934.1, on the reverse strand, counting down.
CTGACACTTGGGTCTAGAAAAGAAACATCTTTATCCCAGAACCCAGGACTAAAGACATGTACCTTGGCTCTGAAATTAGTATCACCCCCCCCACACACACACACACACTTTGTCCCTAGAAGCAGAGTCAGTGAAATAGTTTGACCATAAAGTCAGAGCCATATCTGCCTCTGACCCACTAAACTGGCCAATCCCTGAGCAGAGAAAAGCTAACCAATCCTTCTTCTCCCTGGGAAAACTCTGGCCCTAAGAAGCCCTAAATATGCCTCTCTGGAATCCATCCCTGGCAGCAGGGGCAACCACTTTCCTGGTCTCCTCCTCCCCAAATAAATCTCTTTCTCAAAAGAGTATTGTGTGACAACCTTCATACACACACACACACACACACACACACACACACACACACACCCTCTGCAGACCAGAAGAACCTGGCTGGGACCTGGAATGTCCCTTAGGGTATTGAGCTGAAAAACCTTGTGGAGATACTCCCTAGGGGACCTCAGAAAGGTGGAGCAGAACACAAGAACTTAGCTAGGAATGCTCAGAGCGAGGCCAGGCAGAAAAAATGAACAACTTTTCACAGAGCTGCCCGAGGAGCAGTAGCAGTCTCCAGGAGAAGAGCAGGATCACTATATCCTGCCACGAGACCATCCCTCACCGCATGCAAGCTTCAGGTAGCCTGGCTTCCCAATAGTCAGGACAGCTGTCCTCCAGGGCTGAGTTGTCCTACTGTGGCTCCAGCCTCGAGAGCTGTCCTATTGAGGCTCTGAGTATACCCTGACTTCTGGACGAGTCAGGATAGCTCTGCAACACCACAGCTGTCACACATCACCCTACATGCAATAGGCATGGAAACAAGAGATTTTTTCATTTTTGCTATCTGAAAAAGAAATACTGATAACTTCCTAGCAGCTCAGATCTTCTAGAGCCATAATTAGTAATTTGGTGTACAGATACCAGTTTTGTAACAAGTAAGTCCTTACAGGCACCCATTAAATGTTATATAAAATATAAAAGGTGAGCCATTGGTTACTTCTTGTGACACAATAGCAAAGCTAATTTAATAGAGTTTCTAGTATTTAAAGTATAGATTAAGGACATTGGAGTATCTTTTTACTTTATATTCTAAACTCTTTTTTTTATCAGTTCTATAAATCTCAATGTAGTCTTGTTTTCTTTCTTTTTCATTTCCCTTCAATCTCTCCCTTAAAAATAAGGTTATTTGTGCACTCTTTTAATTCTTTCCTTGCATGAATATTCCAAATTTTTTTCTATTTAAAAATTAAAATTACTCAAACTCTTTAATTTTAAGCCCATCATTTGAAATCAGCCATTTCCAGAGTTTGTAAGAATGACTCTAGAATTTAATATAATTTCTAATTTGACCTGACTTAATCCAAGAAGTTGCTTAAAAATGACAGTTCAGGGCAAGAAATCATCACAGTGATGCTGAAGAAATGAACAATGAAAGGCCCCAGGTTCTTCTGAGCTAGCCAAGCGGCCAGGGTGTTGGGGACGCAGCCCCTCCGCTCTCATATTTCAACAGATGGCGCCCAGACGTGTGGACAACTGAATCCACAGAAAGCCTGAAAAAGCTTGGGAAAGAGTAAAGCATGTTTTCTTGGTAGCAGCAGTTTCTCGGGTCTCCTCTGCTTGTTAGAAGCAAGCAAGCACTCTCATCTAAGAGAGGCTTCCTGACTCAGTTTCAG
>NW_026067934.1:3985070-4001540 GCF_014885135.2 Alexandromys fortis | reverse complement strand
TTACACACATCATTAGAAATGGGCTAGTCCAGATGCGAGAATTGGCCTGTAAGGGCTAGAGTTCATGGGCCAAGCAGTTCTTAAATGAATACAGTTTGTGTGTTGTTATTTCGGGCATGAGCTAGCCAAGCGGCCGGGGTGTTGGGGACGCAGCCCCGCTGCTCTCATATTTCAACACTTCTGAAGCACAGACCAAGTGTTCTCATCAACGGAAGAAGAAAGGTCATTTCATATTGATTGCTTGGACTCCAGTTAACAAGCAACAAATAATAACCCTTGATTAACTCACAGAATCCAGTGACTGACTAAATGACAGGTGAGTGGAAGGTGTGCAAAGCACTAAAGTTGGAGCCCAGACATATCAAACATGAACTTGGTGTAACTGGCCTGCTAACACCAGTTTTTTATAAACTTTTTTAGTACAAATCAAATCACATACTCCTTTGAAGTAATGATAATTTGGTTTGATGCTGTAATTAATACCATTTGCTGCTCCAAATTTTGCTATTGCAATTTATTTGACACAGAAATACTGTAAGAAAAGAAGGTTTGAGAGGGTTCAGAGAGAGGTTCAGAATTAATCTATAATTTCATCTGCCTTCCTTTTTAAATGACTTCTTATCTCTCTATTAAGTTTGAAACATCTTAAGGTCCAATCCAATGTTCTGCACCCAGTGCTATACTCTTTCCTCTCATTTAGGGCAGATGCCTAGCATATTACTCTACAACAATATTCAATGTTATTAATGGTAGGTCACCAAAATCCACCAACTTGGAAGGTTTGCATGTGGTTAATACATTTAATATCAGATTACCAATACCAAGTTCTCTGAACAAGCATGCAAAAAAGACGCAATAATAACTACCCAAACTAATTTTATTTTGGAAAAACAGGTAACTATTTGCTAAAATAAACAGCCACCTTGTAAAAGTATACCATAATCCATCATTCATTAGGACCTTTTCTCTTTAATACTTTAACTATTTATTAAGAATTTTAAAGAGTTATTGTGGAATTAAACTCTTTGCCATCCTTATGTTTACTCTCTTATCACAAATGCTGCCACATACTATTTTCTAGAACATACTTCTTACCAAAGTGTTATGATAGGAATGTTATGTAAATTTTAAATCTCTTTAAAAATCTACCTAATTTCATATACATTGTTAGAAAGCTGAAAATGATAAACAAGACAGTTAATAAACCAACACAGAAATAAATTGAGAAATTTTCAATGTAAAAGGTTCTGGCCTGGATAATTTATGTCCTGTTTGTTAACAATATTTGTGATAATATCAATTAATTCTAATTGCCAATTACTACTGGGCTCCAGGATTAATCTTTTTTAAATATAGCTCAAAACTCAGTAATTGACCCATAAGGATCACCAAATAAACATTTACTGAATAACCATTGTGTTCTCGCATCAATTGGAGCAGATGCTATAAGCACTTTCATTGCTTTGCAAGTTAATTGCTCATTATTTGAAGAAGCAGAATTTTTATGTGTAACCATCTCTGAAACATGTGTTTTAACTGCTACCTTCACTATTAAAACATTCAAGAAACAGTTAACAGGACTGAGAATATAGATCATGCTAGACAAATATCTGACTTCATGAAATCACCCCTTCCTTATACAATGGCTAATGAGATGTGAAGCACGTGCAAAATTCCTAAAGTGAATTTACATTATAACCAAAGTTACAGACAACCTATTTAACAAAAATTGGCATGCACTCAGCAGCCTAACAAAGAAGTGCATACTCAGAGCTGTGCATGTAGGGCCACTTGCTGTCAACGAGGTACTGATGCATCCATAACCAGTTTTAGTTTGTAATTAGAAACTACTTTTTTTTTTTATCATTTTACAGATGAAGTCATGTAGTACTAATACACACAGTCACTAAGGGGAACTTGGGACTTGAATTCAGTTCTTTCTTTCTTCTGTTGCCACTTATTGCAGGAAAAGGAATATCCAAACAATTCTACAATTATAGGATCCCTTCAGTTTGTTCTACTGTTAGATAGTTCTTGCTTTAAAGGCTAGAAAAAGAGAGAGAGAGAGAGAGAGAGAGAGAGAGAGAGAGAGAGAGAGAGAGAAGAGAAGGGGAGAAGGAAAGGAGGAAGGAAGGGGAAGGGAAGAGAAGGGAAAAGAAGGGAAATGAGGGGAAGAGATGGGAAGGGAAAGAAGGAAGGAAGACAGAAAGAAAGGAAGGGAGGGAGGGAGGGAGGGAGGGAGGGAGGAGGAAGGGAGGATGAGGGAGATCATAAAGGGAAGAAAAGGCAGCAACCAACCTCTTGGATGCTGTGGTTTCTTTGTGTGTTCTATCAATATTACGGTTACTTTTACTTTGACTATACTGAAATGATGTGAATATATACAGACACCTAATGTTCTGTTTTATTTGCAGAGTGGGTTTATTTTCATTTGTTGATACTACACAAAAAATATTTTCCTGGTTTCTGTTCTAAATAACCAACAATAACTGAAGGTAGTCTAGAATACAATCTAATAATATATTCCATATGATGATTCTGACAATATTTTCAATTTATATACAGCTATATTTACAAGCTAATGCAGTGGACACAGAAAATCTTCACATCCTAAAGAGAACCTTTGTTGAACTTCTGTGGGAGTCTCTTATCCATTCTGTCATACTCTGGTGAATGCAGAGTATAAGAAGTATGTTTGACACCCAAAAAAAAATAATGATCACCAAGGAAACATCAAGTGTGTCTCCACACAGTGACACCAAAAAAGCAGCAATCATCATCAAGAGAGTCTCAAATGTCTCCACATAGTGGTACCTGGAAGAGGAATAACCATCACGAAGGGAACATCAAGTGTGTCTCTGCACAGCAAGGGAAAAAAGCAGGGAAGCAGTCTCCTCATTTCTACAACCTTCAACTTTAAAAACAACATCAAGTCTAATTATTTGCTCAACTTTTCATGTGGATGTGCTTATATGTGTTCATGTGTTGTCATGGGCAACAAAAATTGATAGCAGCAAAAAAGGAGCCAATTCTAGCAGTTTTTAAATATCTTGTTTCTTTACTATTTGACAATATTAGTTACCAGATGTAATTCAACAACAGAACAAAATATGCTCCCCAGGTTTTAATTTAGACTACGCACTATGTCTTACAGTTTTTTTTACATCCTACTCATAATTTTATTTTCTGCTGCTCCCATATTGATAGTTTAAGAGATTTTGATAGCTAGAATTCCTTTACAAAACAAATCAATACTCTAAACAGTAAAATTTTCAACATTTTTGTCACATAGCCTTATGATAGAAACTTCATTAGACACAATGCTTTATATGTTCAATGTATTCAGCTTATTTTAAGCATTAAGTTGCAAACTGCCTCTTATTTTGGAGACCTTCAATATCCCTTTGTCTGTTATTTTAAATTGTCTTATGGTAAACCAGGAGCAATTGATGAAGGAAATAAGAGAGGCCTCGTTGATGCCTCTTAAAGTATTGAAAAATCAAATAAAAAAATTAAAATGAGCAGAAACGTTTTGGCCTAAACTGTCATCTGATACAATAAATTCTTCTCAAATACTTCTGACAGGAACAACGGTAGAAGAGAAGGCAGAAAGGGGGCCAGGGCATGAGGACATGCGCAACCAAACTGCATCTTCTACACTTGACCCTGACATTGCACGTATGAACTCACGGTTGTCGTGTTTATCTGCACAAATCCTACACAAAAAAGTTCCCCCAATGTCTTTGTCATGGAGGCCCCGTGCCTTCTTGAGGGAGTATTGGATCTTAATACTCCTCCAGGAAATGGGTGTCATTTTTTTCATTTGTGTAGCTATAGGTAAGTTTCCCTTACTTGACTAAATAGCATTCTACTTTAGCTTAAGTAAAAAGCCAAATTAAACTATTAGTCACATTTTAACAAAACGGGGGAGGATTGGAAAAGTCTTTAGAAGAGGGTTTCCACAAGAGAGGGAGGTAGATGAGAGAGTGGGCGGGGGGGGGGTCCCAAACAACCAGTATCCCTTATATAAATATCTATGAATTGTTAAACAATAATTAAAAGTAGTAACAATGCTTCATTCCATCAATGGGATACCAAATACAAAAGTGTCAGTCACACAATAAATACTTTTTATAAAAAAATAAATCCATGATAATATGTTACATAAGGATATATGAAACATGTAAGTAAAAATATTCCTTTGTTGCTGTTTTTTTTTTTTTCAAAACAGGTTTTTCATTGTAGCCTTGGCTTTCGGGGAGCTCACCTTGTAGACCAGGCTAGCCCAGAACTCAGATATGCCTGAGTTTCAGGCTTCTTTTGTCAACCACTTTGCTTGTGTTCCATTCTCACATTATCTGTCATCTGTATGTTAAGCATGTCACTGGTCTTCAATACACTTTGATTCTAATAGGCCTTAATGTACTCTAGTAACAAATGTAACATGTACTATGCATTTCATATAGTACCCAAATTTGCATAACACAATATTCTTTCATCTGCATAGCCTGTCTTTAAAGATTTCATTCTAATTTTATGTTTCTGAGTGTTTACCTCCACGTAAGTAGTAAATTACGAGCATGCTTGCTGCCTGTATGCTGCAAAGGATATGGATCTAGAAATGGAGTTACTAACCTCTTCAAGTCCCTGTCTGTGTTGCTTTTGGGTCAACCCCAGTCTTCATTCAAAATACCCATCCATCTCTTCTTTGTGGGATACCTACTATTGTTTGTCTCAGGCTCCAGCTTCCTTAGATTCATTTTACCCCTGCTGGTATTTAAATGTCATTCTTCCTGGCAGAGAAGATAAAATCTGAACCAGAGGCAAATGACCCACCCTATTTACCCTCACCTCCATCCTTGCTTAGTAGATTTTTTTACTGTTTAGCCTTTCCCATCAAGCAAGCTTGTATTGCATAAGACAGTGTTTTCTGCCTTAGTCTTGGTGAGCCTACATTAATTCTCAGTCTCTCCTGCCACCCACTATCTATCCTTTCTTCCTTATTTTCCCATCTCTCACAATTCTGATTTTGCAGCAATCTTGACTCACATTTTAAAATATTTTGAGTTGTGAACTCTCTTACAAAATTAGAATTTTAAGGCTGAAGAACTTTATTGTGGCTTTGATGCAAAGTGTATAAATAAGAGACAAATGGGATGTTATCCATCAGAGATAAGTTTTTAAATACCTCATTACTTAGTGGTTCAATCCTGTAATGCTATTAATAGGTTGAGGCAGGAGGCTATAGTTTAAAGCCAGCTTGTGCTATAAAGTGACACCCTACCTAAAAAGAAAGCAAAATAAAACAAGAACTGCTTAAGTAAAATCTACAGCAAATTACTCAGTAGCACAACTTGTTAGTGTATTGGTCATAACTTCCTAGGTAGGAAAATTGAAAATAGAAGATTTTCTTTTCTTGGGAGCATATGACTTCTGATGCCTGCACTACAATCTCCAAGTTTTCAAATCTCATATTCACACTGGTGCCAATTTATATGCTAGGCCTTCCTGAAGCTCTTCGGGAGGCTATTTCCTAAATTTTTAGTATGTTTGGATCCAACTCAAAGCATAGGACTTTCACAGCTAATCCCCAGTTCCCCCATAATTTGGCATGAGATTGAGACCAGAGAAGGTACTTAACATCTGGTGAAGAAATCAGTGACATACCTATCTTCCGCCATTTTATTTTGTCTGTCACTACTGCATGTTTCTTCTGCACTATCAAATTATGAGGGTTTTTGAGTAGATCAATATTTTCTTTTGTTCAGGACACATTTATGTTGTGTGTGTGTGTGTGTGTGTGTGTGTGTGTGTGTGTGTGTGTGTGTAAAATCTCAATCTATGTTTAGGTTCAAGCATCTGTCTGTGAACAGATGCACGAGAAAAATATCTGGTAGCCTCCTCCATTGCTCACTACCTTGGTTCCTTGAAACTGTATCTGTTACTGAGCCTGGAGCTTTCAGTTTTTCAGCTGCACTGGTAGCCAGCAAGTTCCAGAGAATCTCCTGAAATCTCTGCCTCCACTTCCCTAGCATTGGATTATATACGCACATGGCCATACCCGTCTTTTTTCTCTTTTGTTTTGTGGTTCAGTAACCGCAATCTTACCTATATAGGTAACCTACCTGTAAATCTATGATTACAAAATACTTGCAGAAAGTTTATGTCTAATTCTAAGGGGATCTCTTGGGTCTATTTTTCTAATGCTCTCTGCTCTTGATATTATTCTTTAATTCATATTAATGTTTGTTTGGAAAGTGAAGCAGGTAGATCATAACTTGAAATTCTGTTTGATACTATTAGTTTAAAATTTCCATAGGATTCTTCAATTTTGGGTTTCACTGGTTGAACTCACTTCCACTGAACATTTATCAGTTAGTCGGTTAATTATATATTATTGAGTATTTTTGTGTATGCAGGAAACTGTTGGCTTCCCTGAAGGATTTAAAACAAAATCAGAGGTGTTTCATGTTTTAAAGGTAAAATTCATACACACCAGGTCCTTACACAACTGTGCTTAATAACAAAAAAAAATGCTGTAGAAAAATTCTGTAATTTCCATTACACAAATTAATCATAAAAAGCAGTGATAAGAACACAAACAGCTAGATTTAATAGTGAATGGTTATTTGACCAGTTAGTTTACCAAAAAAGTTACACAGATGGAAAAATATACATCTAATGATTCTCAGCATCACATACCATGGGGACTGGCAATTAAAACAATGAGATGCCACTACATTTATTGAAGTTGCTAAAATGCAAAAGTGACAACACCAGATGCTGACAACACAGAACTCTTCTGTCTGGTGAGATTGTAAAGTGGTTTGGCCACATTTGAAAATATGCAACCAGTTGTTTACAAAACTGCAATGCTTAGAGTAGATAATCTAGAGATCAAGTGTCTTATTTCCCCCCAAACGAGCTAAAATCTCATGAGTACAGAAAGGCTTGTGCATGAATGTTTATGACAATTTTATTTATTATTGCTCAAACTTGGAAGCAATCAAGATGTCCTACAGATGAACAAACTTTTGTATACTCAGGCAATGAAATGTCAAGCAGAAATGAGGACATGGACCAACAAGACTATAATAGCCATGAAGCAATTGCACATTGGTGATGATTAATTTTCACTGTCAGCTTAACTGGATGTTACATTTTATAAGAGGTCCACCTCTGGGTTTGTTTGTGAAGTAATTTCTATAAAGATTTAACTGAGGAGAGAATAAATACTCAGAGTATGGGCAGATCCATTCCTTGCTCTAGGTTGAGAGACTGAATGAAAAGCAAGAGTAGGAAACTAGTTGGTGCATAAGCATTCATTTTTCTCTGTATTCTAACTGTAGATACAACCTGAACAGTTGCCCCATATGCATGTTGCCAAACCTACGTTTTCATGGTAGACTTTACCCCTCAAACAATGAGCCAAAATAAACCTTTTCTTCCTGAAGTAGCTTTTATCACTCATTTTGCCACAGCAAAGAGAAAAATAACTCATACAAATGAATAAAATGACGTGACAGAAAGAAAAATATTATGGAGATGATAGAAGTGTTTTCCAGGAGCTGGAGAGGAAGAAGGGCTACATGGGCAAAGCGCAGAAGAATGTTGAGGTGGTGAAATCATTCTGTGAGACACAGTAGTGGTCACTATGTAATTACTTGGTTGTCTAAGAAGAGCATACAACACAGACATAGAACCAGAAGGTGAACTATGGACTTAGGGAGGCCACAAAAGTGCAGAGGGCAAAAATTCATGGGGATTTCTATAGTTTGTCAATTATGTCATGAACCCTGAAAACAAAGGCTGTTACAAAGTATATGCATGTATATGTATATATAAACATGTACATATATATATATTAAAATTAAAGTTTTATAATTAAAAGTATAGGACTACAGAAGAAACAAATATAAGGATGCCCGAAGGTCACCAGGCTTTCACAATAACAGCAAAAACAGTATTCATTGGACACTAAATCTGATAATAAAATGGCATAAGCAATTATATTTGTTCCTTACTAACCATCATAACAAATCAATAAGGAGACTGTCATTATTATATCCACATAGGGAGGACTTGAGCCTTGGATGGTGAATAACGTTCTCATGGTTACCGAACTAGTGGTGCATGCATACGTGAGATACAAATCCAGAAACTGTGGCTTGTCTTACTGCATAACCTTGGCTTAGCTAGTGCCCACCACCGCCTATGATGGGAGAAAAGGAAAATTCAGATAGATAAAATCACAGGAAGAGTGATCCAGAAGGTAGAAGATAAATTCATATCTAGAATGTTTTACGTCTTAGCTATTTATATTTATTGTTTCTTAAAGCTACTAATGTAACATTTAATATAAACAATCAGCAGTCAGTTATATATGAATTACTTATGTATGCATATTATGCTCAATTTATAAGCAATCCATCTGATGAAAAAGGCTTACTAAGGAAACATCTTCTTATAAGATATTTGTCAGTTATATTTACTACTCTTAAAATATTAGTGCTTAGATACTTGCCAGATACTTGAGACTTTACAAATATGTCTGAGGACACACCTCTCTTTTCTGTTGTGACTAACAACTTTAAAACAAGGAAACGTAGGCTGGAAGGATAATACTTGTGCCACATACAGGTGCAATGAAAAGAGCGGTGAAATTTCGCTGATCTTCCCCTGACTTTTCTACAGGAATTGAAGCTTATCAACAAGCTTGATGACATAGTATTAGGGGCTCTAAGCAAAGACTTTGGAAAGTTGGAAGAACTCACCAAAGTTAAAGATATTAATCTCAACCTCACAGGGGGAATTAGATATGTGAACTGAAATGTGAGTTCAGCAGTAAGAAACAAATGATCAACCAAAAGCCTTTGTCAATGTTTGGGGGAGAAGTAGAAAGGGAAGCAGAAATTCCTAATGAAAAGAAATGCACAGTCAAACACAAAAGCTAATGTTGAACTTTAAAACCATTTCCTGGACTTCCTGGGAGATGCCAACAGAGTCAGACACTTAAAAAGAACACACAGGGGTGTTCTGAGACAACTTATAAACTTGGTTTGCATATCTAAAAAACATCTCTGGATCATGCACTCTATAAGGCTCCTTTAGATGAAGGAACACATCTATTTCTTCTCATTGTCTCCTTTCCTAAAGCACAGGAAAAAGTAACCTCGGCCTTCAATCCAATTTTTATAGACTAGAATTTTACAATATGTTCATGTCAATTAACTTAATACTGTTTTTGAATCTATAGAATAAATGAGGCACCATTTCCTCAAATTCAGAACAACAGCTAACACTACTGACAGGGTATGACATTTTGTTAAATTTTTCGTAAATACTTCTGATTTGATGGTCAATTCTTTGCCTAAGATGCATCCAACTAAAAATGCCTTTTCAACACTTTCACCTCCTTAGCCTTCTAATGGGGAAAGAGTGGACATTAATGAAATATAACCTTTCACTGCTTTCCTTAACTGACCTACAAAAGTAAAATGAAATAGCCACTAAAAGTAAAATGAAATACACGCTAACATTTAATGTATGTGTGCTGGAAAATTTTGCAGATGAAAGGAGTAGAGATTTCACAATTGTTGATCATTGTTTTTTTTTTTCTTTTTACACAAAAAAACTGTTTAGATGAGAAAATAACTAGAAGTTGACTTATGGTGGACTCTTTTCAGTCTTGTCCTGTCGTTTCCACTTTCAAAACTGAGAGTCACAGAACAAGCAAGAACAAGCAACAGCCATTAGATTTATGGAAATCCATTTAGTCAGAAGAACTCCCAAACTGCTGTGCAAACATAGCACCAGCACTGAAGTTACAAAATTACTAGGGTTGCTTATACAAATCTTTAACTCTTAATTCAGTTCTACGTAAAGGGTTAATGACGTGAGATAGGAGGGTTTATCAACACCCTGCTCAACCTTCACTCTGCCATGTAAACAGACACAGCTGTAAATGAACAATTACAAGTGTTTTTTGAAACAAACATTTGAGATTGAAACGTAATTCCAAAAAAAAAATGTCATTTGTGAAAATGACAATACATAATTGGTAAAAAAAAAAAAAAAAACACAGAGAAAAGATGGATCCTTAGAGCCAGTATTAAATGATTGCACCTCTTCCAAAAAAAAAATATGTCTTGACACAAGGTTTAAAGCTAGACAGATTGATTTAGCTCACACATGAAGAAGTAGATCTCTGTACATCTTCACATGGTTACCAACAGAGCTTCGTTTAGTACTTCCCCATCAATTCACTGACAATAGAGCTTCAGACTTTCAGAAAAATCCTGTGAATTTTGACAAGAGCATGACAAAAATATAAGATTCATTTGCTAGCAATCACATTGTGAGAAAAAAAAAATATTTGAATGAGGCCATGACCTCCATTGCTAAGATATTTGAGGTAGTTGCTGTCTTATGGTGTTGTCTCAACTCTACAGCATAGGTAGGATGCTTGCTTTAAGTTTATACTGTGAATAAACTAATGAAGACACAAGTGTTTTTTCTTCTACAGTGAAACTATTCCTCCTTCAAAAAATATGAGTGTGGTTTAGTAAATGAATATGAAGGTGTGGTGGTTTGAAAGAAAATGGCCGTCAAAGGCAGTTGTACTATTAGGAAGAGGTCTGGCCTTGTTGGAGGAAGTGTGTCACCGGAAATCCAGAAAATCAGTAAGCCATACTACAAAAACCTGTGTTCCACAAAACTGGAAAATGTAAAAGAAATGGACAATTTTCTGAATAGGAACCACATAGTGAAATTAAATCAAGACAAGGTAGATAATTTAAATAGACCTGCAAGGAAATAGAGCCTGTAATCAAAAGCCTCCCAACCAAAAAAGCCCAAAAAAGGATGATTATAGTATAGAATTCTACCAAAACATCAAAGAAGAGCTAATACCTATACTCCTCAATGTGTTCCACATAATAGAAACAGAAGGAACACTGCCAAATGCTTTTTAAGAGATTACAGTTACCCTGACACCAAAATTACTCAAAATCTCAACCAAAAAAGAGAATTACAAACCAATCTCACTCATGAACATATTTAATAAAATACTAGCAAACCTAGTCCAGAAACACATCATAAAAATCATCCATCATGATCAAGTCAGCTTCATCTCAGATATGCAGGGAAGGTTCAACTTATGAAAATCTATCAATGTAATCCTCCATATCTATAAACTAAGAGAAAAAAACATATAATAAGATGCTGTAAAACATTTGACAAAATTCAACACCCCTTCATGACAAAGGTTTTGGTGAGATCAGGGATATAAGGAACATATCTAAACATAATAAAAGCAAAATACAACAAGCTGAAAGCCAACATCAAATTAAATGCAGAGAAAAAGTGATTCCACTAAAATCAGGAACAATACAAGAATATCCACTCTCTGTATATATACTAAACATAATTCTTAAAGTTATGGCTAGAGCAATAAGACAACAAAAGAGATCAAGGGGATTCGAATTGGAAAGAAGAAGCCAAACTTTCATTATTTGCAGATGATATGATAGTACACATAAATGACCCCAAAAACTCTACTAGGGAACTTCTACAGCTGACAAATACCTTCAGTAATGTGGCAGGATACAAGATCAACTCAAAAAAAAAAAAATCAGTAGCCCTCCTATATACAAATGTTAAAGAAGCTGAGAAAGAAATCAGAGAAACATCACCCTTTACAAAAGCCACAAATAACATAAAATATCTTGGGGTAACACTAACAAAAGGAGAAAAAGACCTGTTCGACAAGAACTTTAAATCTTTGAAGAAAAAAAATTGAAGAAAATAAAAAGATCTCCAATGCTCTTGGATAGGTAGAACCAACATAACACATATGGCAATCCTACCAAAAGCAATTTATAGATTCAATGCAATTTCTAACAAAATCCCAATACAATTCTTCACAGACTTTGAAAGACTCAACTTCATATGGAAAAACAAAATATTCAGAATAGCCAAAATAATCCTGTAAATAAAGGAGCTTTCAGAGGCATCACCATCCCTGACATCAAGCTCTTTCATAGAGATACAGTAATGTATACAGCTTAGTATTTGCATAAAAACAGACAGGTTGACCAATGGAATTGAATAGAAGACCCAGATATTTTTCCATACACCTATGAACACATGATCTTTGTCAAAAAGCTAAAATTATACAATGGAGAAAAGAATGCAACTTCAACAAATGGTGCTGGCATAACTGGATGTCAACATGTAGAAGAATGCAAATATACTCATATCTATCCTCATGCACAAAACTCAAATCCAAATGGATTAAAGACCTCAATATAAGTCCAACCACACTGAACAGGATAGAAGAGAAAGTAAGAATAAGTCTTCAATGTATGGGCACAGGAGACTACTTCCTAAATATAACACCAATAGTACAGAAACTGAGAGCAACAACAAATAAATGGGACCTCCTGAAACTCAGAAACTTCTGTAAATCAAAGGACAAGGTCAATAAGACAAAAAGACAGCCTATTGAATGGGAATGATCTTCACCAACCCCATATCAGACAAAAAACTGATCTTCAAAATATAAAAAGAACTCAAGAAATTAGACATCAACATTTCAAATAACCCAATTAAAAATGGGGGTACAGATTTAAGGAATTCTCAACAGAAGCATTTCAAATTGCTGAAATACACTTAAGGAAATGTTAAACATCCTTAGCCATCACAGAAATGAAAATCAAAACAGCTCTGAGATACCATCTTATACCAGTCAGAATGGCTAAGATCAAAAACACCAATGATAGCTTATGCTGGAGAGGATGTGGAATAAGGGTAGTTCTTCTCCATTACTAGTGGGAATGCAAACTTGTACAACCACTTTGAAAATCAGTGTGGCAGTTTCTCAGAAAATTGGGAATCAGCCTACCTCAGGACCTAGCAATACAACTCTTGGGCATATACCTAGATGATGCTCAATCATTCTACAAGGACATATGTTCAACTATGTTTATAGCACCATTTATTGTAATAGGCAGAACCTGAAAACAACCTAGAAGTCCCTCAACCAAAGAATCGTTAAAGAAAATGTGACACATTTACACGATGGAGTACTACTCATTGGTAAAAAACAATGACATCTTGAAATATGCATGCAAATGGATGTAACTAGAAAAAAACACCCTGAGTGAGATAACCCAGACCCAGAAAGATAAACATGGTATGTACTCATAAGTGTATACTAGCTATAAAGCAAAGGATAATGAACATAAAATTTATGATCCTAGAGACGCTAAGTAACAAGGTCAACCCTAAGTAAAACTTCGGTAGATCCACCTGGAAAGAGGAAATGGACAAGATCACCTTGGAGTGTAGGGGTGGGGGAGAAGGAAGAGTGGAAGGGGAAGAGGAGGAGAGAGGGAAAAGGAGAACATGAGGGGACAGGTAGTTGAGATGGAGGAAGGACAGAGATGAAAACAAGGAAAGAGATACTTTGTTTGAAGGAGCCATTATGGGGTAGCACAAGACCTGGCGCTAGAGAAATTCCCAGGAATCCACAAAAACGATCCCAGCTAAGACCCTAAACAATAGAGGAGAGGGGGCCTGAACTGGCCTCGTCCTATAGTCAGACTGATGAATATCTTAAATATCACCATAGAACTTTCATTCAGCAACTGATGGAAACAGAGGGGGAGACCTGCATCAGAGCATTGAACTGAGCCCCCAAAGTCCATTTGAAGAGTGGCAGCCATAAAAATATGAGCAAAGAGGTCAAGACCATTATGGGTACACCCACAGACACAGGTTACCTGAGATAATGGGAGCTCACTAACTAGAACTGGACTGGGAAGGAACAAGCATAGGACCAAACTAGTCCCTCTGAATGTGGGCGACAGTTGAATGGCTGGGACAGACAGAGGGGCCATTGGCATTGGCACCAGGATTCATCCCTATTGCATGTAGTGGCTTTTTTGGAACCCATTATCTTTGGATGGATACTTTGCTCAGCCGAGATATAGTAGGGAGGGCCTTGGACTTTCCCCAAAGCAATGTGCCTTACCCTGTCCGAGGACTGGATGGGGAGGTGGGCGGGTAGGTAGAGGGAGTGGAAACTGGGATTTATATGCAAAATGAAAAAAGATAGCTTGTTTTCGTTTTAAAAATACAAAAGAAATCTGGGACTGCTGAAGACTTAGCAACTGAGGAAGAGGCCTTCACGTTTCCTCTCCACGGGCTGAAGAGTGGCCAGTGATGTAAGACAGAGCATTGTGTGTCTAATACACAAGTGTGGGGGTATTGTAGTGAGCTAAGACAGGGTCCCTTTGCATATAAGGTCGTTCATGCCAGGTTCATTGTGTATCAGACTGTGTGCATTATTTCAGTGGGTCTGATAGACATATATGCTTCAAACTTCTGTTTGTCATTTGTGTGAGAACTGACGGCTCCATACAGATTGCGTTGTGACCTGATTCATATCAGAATTGCACCAATATAATAATTGAATCCTGAAGTTATTGCATCCTTTCTATGCTTCAGTAACAACATTAAGATACCTAAACATCAAACTTTCATTTTTGGAAGACAGAACGACCCAATAATTAATTAATTAATTAATTAATTAGTATATACTAACCATCTAAATTTATTCAACTTCTTCTGGGCTAGTTTGACTGGACCTGTGGTGACAAATGTTAGTGAATGTCCTGGGGCCTTGGGAAGTCCAGGCAAGGTAAGGGAAAGCCACCACTACCTGTCTGTTCAAGTCCTTTTGACACACCTCAAAAGAAATGCATCTCAGATTTCACCTCCTCTGTAATCAGAGCTGTTTTTATCCTGTCTAAAGCCTGTGACAGGGATTAGGACGATGTAAATCCTTGCTGCAGACAGTGAATTGTTCAAAGAGAAGGTTCATTTAAAACAAAAATCTATCATTTGAATGTAAAATGTAAAAGAGACTTTTTTTCAGCTTGAAAGGAAAATGCACTGAAAGGGTGTGACCCTAGCTCAAGAGATTTTGTTCTAAAACCCCTATTCAGATAACAAGGCAAAAGGATGTAACACGTAGGGATAGATATAAAGCCTGTGGCTTCATCCACCCGTGCCAAAAACTGCCATCTAACTGGACCATTTCAATATAGTTTTTCTGTATTTATTTGAGTCATTTTTGTATTTCAACTCTGATTCTAGTATATTTTTTCTGCTAGAATTCAAACAGAATGATACACAAAAAATCATTTTCATAAATATCACAAAAAGGCTGTTTCTTGGGGTTGTTTTTCACCATTTGGCTTCATGCAAAACAAGACCTGTATACTTTATAGCTCCCAACTGGCTTTGCAGAACTTCATCATGTTTGCTGGCAACAACAGCTAATGGACTACTGCTGGATTGCCAGCAGTAAAGAGGGGAGTAAACAGATAATTTAATACTAGATTTTTATTTTTTCTCACTTTGCTTCCCATGCAAATGCATGCTCTGTTCATTCCAATTTGTAAAACACTCTCAAAGAAAATTTAGGTGAGAAAAAAATCAATAAAAATCTTAAAAGACTTTTTTTTTCAAAAAAGGTTACAATACTATATCTTTATGACAAATTATTAAAATATTATGAAAGTGTCTAAGATCCTAAGTACTAAAGTATACAATCACATGATCATCTAATTCCATTCGTGTGTGTGTGTGTATGTGTGTGAGCGTAGATACACATACATTCATATTTATAATAGGACAAAAGGCAGACTCTAGGCACAAAAAAATGGAGACTATCATATTATTTTGCACATGCTAACTTCATCCTGAAAAAGTTTTAAGACCACTTATTAAAAATCAACATTGTTTTGTGTAGTAGAAGTGTGGCAGTATATACTGTGGATGATATGAGATCTCAAAACAGACGTTCGCTCCCGGTCATAGACTGTTTACATATGGATAAATATTTCATTAAACCAGGTAACACTCATTGAATTTTTTGATTTGATAACGCTGTTCTCTAGGTCCCTTTCTGGACTTTACTGCAACACACAAAGCTAAGGTATGAAAAATAAGTTTTCCTACCTATTGGTATACAAAATATCTCATTTCTTCAGTCTCTACTGTACTGTTCACTAAGGCCATTAAAAGATATATTTTGACTAAGCATTTGCTGTTGAAATATGAGCGGCGGGGCTGCGTCCCCAACACCCCGGCCGCTTGGCTAGCTCATGCCCGAAATAACAACACACAAACTGTATTCATTTAAAGAACTGCTTGGCCCATGAACTCTAGCCCTTACAGACTAATTCTCGTACCTGGTCTAGCCCATTTCTAATGATGTGTGTAAGCACCCCAAGGTGCGCTTACCTGAAAGATTCTAGCCTAAGTCCATCGTGGGTCGCAGCTGCCTGGGAGAGCTGAGCATGGCGTCTCTGCTCCAGCAGAGCTGTCCGGTCTCTCCGGAAGCAGAGCAGAGTCTGACCTCACTTCCTCTTCCGCCCAGAATTCTATTCTGTTTACTCC
>NW_026067934.1:3948617-3982494 GCF_014885135.2 Alexandromys fortis | reverse complement strand
AGCATGGCGTCTCTGCTCCAGCAGAGCTGTCCGGTCTCTCCGGAAGCAGAGCAGAGTCTGACCTCACTTCCTCTTCCGCCCAGAATTCTATTCTGTTTACTCCTCCCATCTATGTTCCAAGCTGAGGCCAAGCAGTTGGTTTATTATAACTTAACCAATGAAATCAACAGATTGATATATGACACTCCCACATCAATTTGCTTTTAAGTAATTGCTTGCTGATCATTTTTAGGGATCCAGGAATGAGGCATGACTTAGAATAATTACAGATACGTGAACTTAGGCTGTGAGATAACAGAAGCTGCTCACTTGTCTCACCTCCCCTAATTCTTACAATTGCTACAGAAGTCAGGAAGCAAAATCTCCAGATTTGTAGAGGATGAAAGCAAAGCTGAAGAGACTTAGCAACAATCACCCGGGTGGTTAATGGTAGAACCAGATTAAATGCTTTGCATTGCTTTTCGAGTTCTATATAGTCTATAAAATGCCTCTCAATGACGAGGACATAAATTAAGGTAGGAAACATGGGGGTGGATATGACTTTTTGATTAGGACAGAAGACAACCTTACAGAAATTCGTTATAAAGCTTGTTGGGATTCAATCATTGATGCACTTAATGTATGCATCTAAAGTAAACAACACAAGATAGAGTCCTCCTAAAGACTGCCAGAGGTCAATAGTATTCTGAGTTATTTACAGCACCACGAGAACAGCTTGGGAACAAGAATTGGGGGAGGACGCACCCCATAAACGAATCAGCGAAGGCAATTTTCTTCAGAATTTCCTGCACGAAGCTTTGAGAGAAAGTGGTCCGGTTGCTGAATTTCATAAGAATATCTTGCTGATAACTTTTGCTGAACACAGCTAATGACAGCCCCTGTGTCCGGGCAGCCGAGCTCCATTAGAGCAGATACACTTGCTGATTAAATATCATTTTCAAAATCCATTTGTTTACCAAAACCTATTCAAAATGTTGAGAAGCATGTTTCCTCAGTCATCTGAATGTGGCAGCGAGTCAAAGTACGGCAGGGCTAATGGAGACCCTTGGATCCTCACCACAGGATGGACAATGTCTGCTCAGTGCTCTTGAGAGCACAAGGCTAATTTTTTCAAGTAAAAAATTCACCTCTGAGGAGCTGCATTAATGAGGTCCACAGTGAAGTATGACACTCAACTGCCCTCATTATCTTAAGTGGCCTAGCAAGTTTCCTTTTTCCAGTGGCTGCTCCTGAGGAAGCAGGCGAGTGAACTGGAACCTCTCTCCCACTTGTTATTGACATAAACATGGGACTCTGCCTTTTGCACCTTTGCCTATAGAGAAGACATTTTAATCTCTTCTGGTGAGACCAGCTCCCACAGAAGGAGTGGGCAGAGGTGTGCTGAGCAGTAGGCTGATGTCCTAGTGTGCCCCATGAAAACTGTTTGCACCAATGCCTATTTGTCCAGTTTTGGGAAAGAGCAGTCACCACAATACTAGAAAGTACTACCTTTTCTCCCCAAACCATACTAGATCTATGTTCAGTGTGGTCCCCTCCTCCAACTTTTGAAAAATACATCCTTAGAGAGTCCTTCACATGCCAGATATTGATATTTCCTTCATTTTCTCCCTTCCGTTTGTTGTTGTTCTGGCTGTTTTATAAGTCTATTTGACACTCAGCAGTTAGTTCTCATCCTCATTGACTTTCTATAGATTTTTCAACATTATTACAAGAACAGTTCCCAAAGTCTAGAGGTGGTTTGGTCAATCTTTCTCATTACATTTCCTGGACAAATGCACAAGGATATGATATAGATTTTCCTTATTACTTTGGGAAACATCTAAATGCAGGTAACAGGCGGGTTTCTGATGGGTTCACTTTGAAAGGAGGAACTAGTTTTCTTTCATTGCAGCTTTCCTGAGCAATTAAGCCCAGAAATATGATTAGTCCTTCCGTTTCATAAGGAGAAAGAGAGTGATCTACACTAACACATCTATAGTACTTAGTGTATTGAAGAATTTTTAATGTAGTTAAAATTGCACTCATTATCTGGACCAGTGTTTACTCAGCATCTCTGCTGATCAGACACTTTTTGAGATACCAGGGACACAGCAGCGAAAAAGTCAACATATACAATATTTGAAGTCTTGGTGTTTTCACTGTAGACTAGGTAAATAGAAATGAATAACTAAATGAAATTATAAGATAAGATCATGAAGGGGCGAACAGGTGTCCTGGAAGAGTGGCCAGAGAAGCCCTTACTAAAAGGTGACGTCATCCAACTCAAAGGAATTAAGGCAAAGAGCCATAACGTTTAGAACAAAAATATTTCAAGCAAGGGAAAACCAGATAGAAATGTTCAGAGGCAAAACAAGCAGAACAGGTGGAGTGGGCCCTGTGGCTAGATTAAGCACCTGGCAATAGAGTAGGGCAGGGAGGATTTCATGTTAGGTTGGATTTCAGAGGACAGTAGGAAAGTTTAGGGCAGGGAGGATTTCATGTTAGGTTGGATTTCAGAGGACAGTAGGAAAGTTTTGGCTTTTACTTTGGGTTGGTAGTTATTGAAGGATTCTGAAGGGATTATTGGTACAATCTGGCTTAAGTTTTAGAATGTTTATTCTCAGCAAGCAGAGTGGAGCACTTCTTTAACCCCAGCACCCAGGAAGCAAAGGCGGGCAGATTCAGTTGGAGTTAAAGGCTGGATTGATTTACATAGCAAGTTCTAAGGCCATCAGAGCCTCACAGAGAGATCCTGTCTACAATTAAACAAAAAAAGTTTGTCTTTAGATTATATGGATTCAGAAAGGAACCGAAGGCACAGAGAGAAAGGACATTAGAAGACTACTCAAATGACAAGGCATGGTCAATACTGAGTAGATTTTAATTATAACGAAGTCGTGCTAAAATAGAGCCAGCATGATTACTCATGGGAGGAATGTGAAGTAGAAGAAACTATAAGCACTCAAGCTGCTCTTGGGGATTTTAGAAAGACACCATATCCATGAACTGCCATCAGTTGAGGTGATACCCCGGAGAACTAGAGTGACAGGGATGTTATGTTGGTTTAGGCAACTAAAATCAATACACAGCTGGCTGAGACAAAGCATATGAGTTTAGTATATGGGAGTAAATTTGCAAGCATCAAAGCTGATATTTAAAGCCCCAGGAGAGAATGGGATCTCCAGGGGCCTGAGCATAAATAGTACAGGAGCAGAGGCTCCTGTGGCATCTCATAATTCTAGGTCAAGGATATGAGGAATGGCCACAGTAAGAGTTGGAACAAGAGGAGCAGAAGAAAACTCAGGAAAGTGTGGAGTTGGGGGTCCAGAAACCAAGTGAGCCCCTGTTCCAGGAGCCACAGCCAGGCAAAGGCTCTGCTCCTGAGCTTGGGATAAGGGCTGGGGACTGAAACTGACGTGCTGCTGAGCCTGATGACAGCACTGGATATGTTGGGAACTAAACACAGGGTGAGGTCACAGTGCTCAGAGTTCATCTTAGACAACAACCAAAACCCACACCTACACCCTAATATTAGTTTAGTCTTGTGTTGGCCAGATCCCAGAATTTCATTTTTCATCTCATTTATGATATTTCAATATGGATTATCAGTGGCTTCTCAATAAATTTCACTTCCTCTCCCTACTAATATATGGCACCAGATAAAACTAACCTTTATATCAGTTTCATTTCCCTGACAAAGAAATAGAGTTACACCACCACACTGGTGACAGAGGAATACAGTTATACCACCACAGTGGTGACTGAGGAATACAGTTACACCACCACAGTGGTGACAAAGGAATACAGTTACTCCACCACAGTGTGACAAAGGAATACAGTTACACCACCACAGTGTGACAAAGGAATACAGTTACACCACCACAGTGTGACAAAGGAATACAGTTACACCACCACAGTGTGACAAAGGAATACAGTTACACCACCACAGTGTGACAAAGGAATACAGTTACACCATCACAGTGGTGATGAAATATCAGATGGCCCCATCACTCTAAAATCCCATCCGTCTGGATGTGCGGTCACTCTAATCTCTCCCCAATACCTGAGAAGTCAACGTTCTCTTATCTTCTCTGTGTAGTTTTGTCCTTATTAGAATGTCTTATAAGTTAAACTATGCTTTCAGTATTAAAAATGGTTTATTGGCTAAATATTTATGAACTCTAGCTTAAAGCTGTTGAAAGGCTCTTTCTCATCAGATGATCTTCAACCATCTCATACTAACTGTTAGGATTTGAGCATCAATGAGTTCTTTGGGTGTTTTGAGCTTATCCAACCAGGATCCACAACTCAGCTCACATCGTAATCAAGCATTTCTTCTCTCAAGCATGACGTGGAACTGCTCTGCTGTTGCACCCCATGCAGATACACGGACTAATAAACATCCTGCTTAGAAACCTTCTCTGCCCCTCGGCATTCGGACCTCTCTGCTCAGCACCAGGAAACACAATGGTAGACCCCTGAAAATGAGATGGCAACCCGTGTATGAAATCCCAAAGTCAACGAACAGCAGTGTGAAAAGCCGTAGTAGTGCTTGCATACAAACTGCACACTTGGATAAAATCTATTTGGTGTTCACTGTGATTTTTCTTTGTAACGCTGATGCTTATTTCTAGATTTTTCTCTCTCACCTACTTTTAGGCAAATAAAATGATACAACAGAAACAGGGGTCTACCAGGATATGGAATCCTGGAGTTAACAGGAAATCTACTGATTTCTTTTTCAAAAAGTTTTTTTTTTCAAAATTGAGCCAGAAACTGAAAAAACAAAACAAAACAAAAACAAAACAAAACAAAATATGTAACTAGGAAAAGCCAGTGATAAGAAAAAAGACAACTCGCACTGTTTCCATAAATCACATTAACTGAGATCCCAGTTTTGACATTATTTTCTATTATAGGTAAGCTTTAAAGTTAATGGAATTCTTGTTTGTATGCTGATAAAGTCATATAAATACCAAGTTACAGATGGCATGGAAATTAGTTTTAATAAAAAAGAGAGAAAATTAAAGAAAAGAAAATAAGTATTTTCTATGGAGGAGAACATAAATCTGTGCTCGCATTCACACTATGGTAATGTGATAGAACATGGGAGATTTTCCAAATGACCTTTCTGAAGGGGCTCATATTATTGCCACATTCCTGTACTTTCTGTGGCATAATCTAACTAGGCCACTTTCACAAAAGGCAGCTTTTGTTTTGGAAAATTATGAGTGACTTACGAATGACCTGTTTACTGCGCTAGGAACTGTGCTGTTTTATTCAAGAAGCCGCAGGAATGGAACAAAGAAAGGAACAAAGCAGGGAGAGGGAAATTACAGGCCTGAGAATAAAGACACACTTCTTCCATTTTGGCACCAATACTAACTAGTAAAAGGCTGCCACCAGGCGGGGTTTTAAATACATGCCCTTTTCAGCATACAATTTTAATACAGAAATTGACATATTGGGTATGCAGCACATATCAGAATTGCTCTTTCTACAATAG
Source organism: Alexandromys fortis (assembly GCF_014885135.2). Classification (NCBI taxonomy): domain Eukaryota; kingdom Metazoa; phylum Chordata; class Mammalia; order Rodentia; family Cricetidae; genus Alexandromys; species Alexandromys fortis. Next base: position 3,977,009 of record NW_026067934.1, on the reverse strand, counting down.
AAATGTTCAATTGACCTTGACTAAATGTCAAGAAATACACCACTCTTGTCCTTCCTCGCCAGTGGTAAGTAACTCACCTACCTTGTATTTAATGAGTCTTCAGTCATTCATGACACACATTGTTTAAGTGGTAGGTACAGGCACAACTCAACATACAAAAGAAAAATCTCAATGATAATTTAAATTTAAGGGAGATCCTTGGTTGGAAAAGGACTGATGCTTTCTTATACAACTGATATGCGCTGAATCCACAACTTTAGCGAGGGAACTGAGATAGGCTGAAAGCAAGCTTTGACAGTCAATAATTTCCTGCCTTGGAGTCAGTATATTTTATTATTAGATACTCATTCTCAGCCTATACTGGAAAATACTTGAAGCAAACAGAGATTGGTTTGCTTTTCTTTTCCTTTTCTTTTCTTCAAGGGGACATCTCATTAACATTAATAGAAACTGTGCCCAGAAAAACCCATTAACATTAATGGAAGCTATGCATAGAAAACGCCTTAGATTAGTTTTTCCTCTTTAAGGAGCTGATGCATTGACTGCCTGTCCTAACATGACAAGACGGTAAGATACTAATCACATCTTGCCTCATTTCTTTAAATTATATATTTCATTAAATTATATTTAATAAATCCTGAGTTTGGAAACAGCACAGGAAAAGTTAAGCTGAAATAATATTTACCCAATAAACCAGGAGCTTTCACAACCCCTGTGTCTTACTGAAAGTCACCGGGAAAGTTATATGACCGTGACTCTCCGGAGCACCCTCTTCCTGTTTGCAGTTAGGCCGCCTGCCAGGAGTTGAAATGATTAGCAGTAAATACAAATTTAATAGCTCTGCTTTGCAGTTCCCCAGCCACTCTTGGTTTGTCTCTCCACTGGGAAGATAGACCAAGTGAATCAGAGCCTCTCAATTCAACATATGACAGCAGTCGAATCCAAATTAAAATCAAAGAGAATGCTCAAACAGCAAGGTAAAACTTACACAGTTTTTCTTTACTCAATAATCATGTCACTTTTGGACCTACACAGTGCTCTAATTTAAGGACCAGTAAGGAAAAGTCAAAGCAAAACCCCATGGTATATTATAATATATAATGTTTATATATTATATGTAATATATACACAAGCCATATATGATAATACTAATGACTTATATATTATACATCATTATATATGTAGATATTATATATTATATATACACAAACACATATATGATGATACTAATGACTTAAAATTTAAGCAGCAGGCTGTTTGAATTGTTTGTTTCGATTTTTTATTTGCAAAGGAACTGTGTGCAATACTTTTTTTCAAACCTAGTTTGAGGAACCTCATGTTCCTCAGAGTTAGGCTCTAAAGTCTATTGCTGTCTTCCTACGCTGTTTTGTTTTGTTGTTATAATGTTACAGGAGCCAGGCAAGAGGTACTGGTACCTTAGTATGCTGTTCCCTGATTTCCTCTTGCTCTGGAGGACACAAGATTCAGAAAACAGCAAAGGCAAGGAAGTCATGACGTCATGACTATGACATGACACAATGATAATGAATGTACAATGTAAAGTCTTTGTGTTCCTCCCTCCCTCCTTCCTCCTTCCTCCCTCCCTCCCTCCCTCCCTCCCTCCCTTCCTTCCTTCCTTCCTTCCTTCCTTCCTTTCTTCCTTTCTATCACATTAGAATTAGTCTTAAATGAAAACATTCTCACATTTTCTTACGTATACAATACAGTTTAAATACATTTTTTTAAAAAGAAGAGCCATTTCCAGTTTAGCTTAAGGGTAAAGGACTTATAAATTCCAGGTAGGGTCAATGGAAGATGAACTTAGTAAAAGAATGACCCTTACGGATATTGCTACTACTGTCATTGGTGTATGTGACTTCCCCTTTTACACTTTCCTGGTGAACTCCTCCCTTTGTAATGTCATGTTTCCAAAAAAAGAGGAAAAAATGAGGGCAGCAATCTAAATCAAAAAAAAAAAAAATTAAAAGCTAATTACGTTGCCTGGTATCTTGGAGCTTTCCCATCAGTCAGTTGTTTTTTGTGCTCAGTCTTGCCCACCCGAGGAAAACTGAAGAGACAGATATAACCGTGAGGCAACGAGAGTAGTGGTATTAGACCACTGCATGGGGATATGAAAAAGGAGAAAGACACGGAGTCACAAAGATGCTGTGCATCCCCTGGAACTAGCTCCTTTAAGTCCCTAGTACACATGTTCTGAAGCATTAGGCGGAATACCTTCTCATTGAGCGGTATGGTATCAACACATGCAGTGATGCCAAGAACATGTGAGTGCAATGCTGTTGGCCTTGCTATGTTTTAGCATGGCAGGCAGAGTTCACACTGTAAATGTTTACACAGACAACTACACCAATGCAGTTCAGAGAGGATATGGATGATTTGCCTTGTTGAAAGAAAAAAAAATATATAAAGGAAGGCAACCAGGGAATGCAATTAATCTCATTCTGATTGCTAGGAGCTATCTGATGTTTGAACAGGAGGAACATAAATTGGTTGAAACTCAAGACTCAGAAAAAGGAAGTATTAAAAAAACAAACAAAGCTAATCATGAACACTAAACCAAACTGAAGACTATTAAATCCTCATGGCAGAAAAGCTCCAAGGAGACCATTCTGATTTTGCTTATCTGTAGGCTAAGGCCACAAAAGCAAACAAACAAGAGAAGCTAGCCTAGTCAAATACTGAGTTTCTACAATAATAAACCATTTTTTTTTCTTGTAACTCAACTGATGAAAAACCAGAAAGGAAGCAAAGTCACCACTCCTTTTAAAAGCTTCTGTTATTTCCATGGCATAAGTTTTCGATTTTGACTCCTTCTTAGCCATTCTCAGTAGGACTGGATACAGTTTAGTGAGACAAGATGTGGAGAAGCCCGTTGTTTTGGCTGATTTTTAAAAGGGCAGTATTTCTCTTGAAAAGAAAAAAAAAACCCTCAAGTTTATGTAGGAATATTATATTACAATAAAATAATTATTAGGTACCCAGAATTGGAATATAATTATCATCTTTTAAAAACTTCATTTTTCTGAAGATAATGTTGTTTCATAAAAGTCATGGAAAGAAATATGGAAACAAAGTTGATGATATAATATTACTGTTTTAAACAGTAATCATTATAACCTCCTTGCAAAAATTAAAAAGGTCCATTTGGGGCTAAGTTAAGACTAAGATGTTCGCAGGTACTAGTAATGTTGACTACTCTATGAACGACTGAAACAATAACAATAAAAGTAGTCATTTTAATGATATAGAGAATTTTTCCAAGCTGTCTTAGTATTTTTACTTGAATTCACTCGAAACAATATTTAAAATGCTTGATTCATGGCAGGGAAATGAACCTAAGTATTCTTTGTATCGTGTACAAAAGATTAAAAGTTGAAAATGCCAAATGATGTGATAAACATGCAGCTTAGCTGGCCCCATTTCTTCTTATGATAGGTCTCCAAGCTGGTTGTTATCCACTTTAGAGACAAAGACCTCCAGAGTGAGGATTCTCCATGACCTGTCAGAGCTAAGAACTAATGTTCTAGCATCTGGGGCACAACCCTAGAGGCACATGGAGAAAACTCAAAATGCAAGTCAACTCTTCCACCACCTTCACAAACCTGTGTTCTGGAGATAGTCACATAACGCAAACCATGAATTGTTGCTTGAAGGGAAACTATGTTCTGCCTCAGTCTTCCTCAGATTTTTTTTTAGTGTCTAGAAACTTCCCTGAACAAAGAAAGATGCGGCTATTAAACAGCAGCATCCCTGTTCCCATGAAAACAGTTGGTGGAGTATTTAGGAACTTCAGTTTCTGGCCGCTCTTCACCAGAGGTGATCATAAGTAAGATTTAATAATAAATGTAAAGATATTTGTGTATAAATTAGCCTAATATATTTTTCAATACATTTGTTGTACTGTCACGCATTAAAGTATATTTCTTCCCAAAACAGTGTTAAGGCTTTTTTTTCGGCAACCATTTGGAAATACAAGCATGAACACAGATAATTGCACCTCCAGTCCTTGAGGCTGAGATTAGACAACTGACAATCTGACACCAGACTGGCAAACCAAAACTCTGTTCAAAGAAGGAAAGCGGAGAGATAGAACAAATTTTATCTTCATAGGATTCTCATTTCGGAGCAAAAGTTCAATGGAGGTAAAAGTTTCACAGTTCTAGAACATACTGGAAAGCTGCAGTTTCAGGAACTTTCTGTACATTTTAATGTCATGGACAAAATCTTACCGTTAGTGTGACTGATGAGCTAGAGTTGTCTCTGGTGAGTTTAAACCAGCAAGTTATGACCACCAGTCTTAGAGTCTTGTGTCAAGGCTCATGTTGAAATAGTTTCAACCTCCACCTCCGTGGTTTTGTTGGCATTATAGGCTTGCCCGTGTATCTCTACGATCTCTAAAGTGTTCTGCTTGGAACTGACACTAAGTTCAATAAGTGTCTCTTCAATACAGGAAGAGACGCTCTGCTGCCACTTACCGTGAGAGCAGTTTCCATCTTCAAAGCACTTGATTCACATTAATTCAGCTATTTACATTTTGCTGATGGGTAAACTGCTAGAAAGGCTAAATGGGCTGTTAAAGGCCAGACAGAGGAAAGCCTGCCTGACAGGAATAGAAAAATGCAGTTACTGATTATAGGTCATAGGTCCCTGGTCTTTGTTTTCTGTTTTTTTTTTCTTTTTTTTTCAGAAAAAATAAATAGGGCGAACATCTTCTAATGAAAACCATACAGGGTCTGCTCATTTTGTTGTCTGTTCAAGTCCAGAGCAATTAAAGAAATGTACATATTCTATGCTTTCAGGAGTTCTGTGGAACAGCGACAGACAGAAGTTGTTTTGCAGTTTAAAGGGTATTCTCTCTCTCTCTCTCTCTCTCTCTCTCTCTCTCTCTCTCTCTCTCTCTCTGTGTGTGTGTGTGTATGTGTGTGTGTGTATTTGTGATTTTTATCAACAGTTTTATACACCTTACAATCCATGGGAACCTTTTCTACCTGTGGAGCTATAAAGTAACACAGAGATGTAAGCAGCCTCTGACACAGATTAAGGTATATTTGATATGAAGTTTATTCTGCTCTTGTCTAGTGTGCTAACTCTATAGATCCAAAGATAATGGTGACATAACATTTTCAGAATAACATTAAGGAAGTATAAAAGTCTGTAGAGCTCTCTAATATAAATTAAAGTACTCATGGGGACACTTAGTGGGTAGAGTTAAACGCCTTCATGTGTTTTTAGGAGCCAGTTTCCACCACCTGTACATTTGGAGTGGGACTTGGCGGCCATGTATTGTCAGCGGCATTTCCCTTACTTCACATCAACCTTAACTTCCTCAGAGTAGCTTCCAAAAAGGGAAGCATAAGAAAGAAGGTGGAAAAAAGGTCATGTGATCATGTATTGCTCTCAAAGGACCAGAGTTCAGCTCCCAAGACCCATGTCTGACGCTTACATGGGATTCTATGCTGTTTCCTGTATTCCATGGGCACCTGAGTTCAAACATGCACATACCCATACACAGATGCACACATTTTAAAACAAATTATAAAACTGTCTAGCTTGTGAAGTCATAAGAGTAATCATGAATATTAGTTCAATGATGATGTACTCTGGGTAAAGTCCAAAGCCTGGCTTGTGGGCTCTTAACTTACCAGCCACACATCTCTCCCTGTTTAAGTCTGTGCAATTGTCTTATAACAAAGGCCTTCCTTTGCTTCTAAAGCAAGAGTTGATGTTAAAAGAATAATATTTCTGTCAAGCCAGTAACATATATTGTGTACATAGTACGATATTTGGTTTAGTAGTAGACGTTTTACAAAGAGGGTAGGTCACAAAAGAGGTAGTAAGAAATCAGAAATTAAGACCAAGATGTAAAATGGCTGATCTCACTGGTCAGTTCACAGTGGTAAGATGTCAGATGAATACTATAAAGAATGTTGTTCAAAGAATTTACAATTAGAAAATCTTTATGGAGATAACTGGCACTTCTCTGGGAAAGCTTGAAGAGGCAGGGAGTGACTTCAGCAGGTTTCTGTTGGGCAGAACTGTGGGTTCCACTGGATAGGTTGCTAGGTTACTAAGCAGAGCCTTCTGAGATGTTAGTTTCATTTGCCTTCTGAGTTAAAGTGGACTGGAATAGAATGGTGCTGTCTGGGCTCTTCCCTAAGTAGGTGATTCTTGGAATTCTTTACAATTCTTACATTCTGACCCTGGCTGATAATTCGAGGGAAAGATATTTGGTAATCAGAAAGGCAAACAGAATCAAAGCGACAGTGAAGAAAGAGAGCTGGACTCTTAGTCAGATGAAGAAGATTGTCTCTAGAGGCAGATACAGGTATACAAATTCTCATGAAGCAGAACAAGTCTTAGTTAACTGATATTTACAGATAACTCTTTGGGGCACTCTAACCAAAAGGATTACTACTCTAAATCACACATCTTATGGGAAAAAACAAAGCCTAGAAGACATTTGCTGTTGTTCATGGAATATCTCTTTATTTGGGGGACTTCCAGTGGAGCAAGATGGCTAATAGAAATTAATTCGAAACAGGTACTGCTGAGACCTTTCTAACTCCATGGGGCAGCAGATGCATCTCTTTCATTTGTCTGCCCATGTGACAGCAACTGCACATACCGTCTGAAATGAGCAGACAACCCTATCCTGGTGTGCCTAAGCAGAGGAGCTCTTGATTACAGAAGCCTCTTGTTCTTGATGCAATGAACATCTAGTTTATTCCAGGTTAAGGAAAACAATGGTGGAACCTGAATATGGACAATTATTGTGTCATCTGATGTCAATTTAACATTATGACTTTTTTTTGGAGGGGGGAGGACAACAAAAGGGATTTAAGCGATAGCTGCCAGCGCTAAAGAAAAATTACAATAAAAATATGAGCATGCCAAGGGAAGAGAAGAGGTCTCCCCTCAAGTGTCTGATAGAAATGTATCGGCATTATTAACAAAACTATGCAGAACTCACTTGAGGAAGAACCAAGGTGTTAAAAGACTGAAAGATATTTTCTTTCATAGTCATTATCTTGTTTGGGGACAGGTTTCATAGGATGGATGGAGTGCAGACTGGCAGCAGAGTTATTAGGAAAGTTATAGGAAAGCACAGAATAAAACAGATGGAAAATGCTGAGCAGCAGTGAACAGAGTTGGTCACCAAAGCCAAAGAGTGGATGGAATTCGGTAGATTCTTAGCCTTATCCCAGAGGGAAATACACTTTCCCTCGTCAAGGCCTTTTCTCTCACTTCCTTCATTCCCCACACAGCTGTCTTTCCCTTTAGTGCTCGGAGTTGCAAACACTGAGAAGACACTTTACCCCTTTACACCTGCAAACTCAGTCTCAGGTTGCACACTTTGTGGCATCATCACTGATGGAAAGCCTCTAATAGCATTAGAAAACCCTAAAGTCACAAGCTGATATATAACTGGCAGCTAATTGCTTAAAATACCGGCAGAGATGGATGTCTGATCTATTTTTAAAACTCTGAGCAGAAAGAGCGCATTTCACCTCTCCTGCACTCTTTTCCCCCAACAACTACTGCAAGGTCACTTGGGAAATCCAGACAACAAAGCAAAAGTTGTAAATGCCAAACTTAATGTGACCTACTGGTGTGCGATCCCAAAGCTCCTACTCACTGCTTGAAAGCAACAGAAAAGCACTCTGCTTTTTTATTTAACATTAGATTCAATTCTTGATAGTGAGCAGATCTATAGATCCAGTTATTGAACAAATGTTTGTTGAAGATTATACTGCATATTGGTTAAAGAGATGAAATATACCAGAACCAGCTGGCCAGGAAATTTCTTTTTCAAAATATATTATCAAATATTTAAGCAGCTATAAGAGAATAATAAGAATAAAGTACAATAGAAGGAGCCCCATATCCAAACATTACAATATAAAACCATTCTTCTTCTACAATACGTACAGTACAAACAACTCACCTCCCCAGTGTCTAAAGTAAAGGTGATGGTTATATCGGCTACATTGTCTTATACTTTCCAGTCGAAAAAAAGAACATTTTCGGATTTGCTAATTGGTATTCTGTCAAATTATTCAAGTGAGTGTGAAAAAAAATTAGTTTTGCAAGAAAGGTGAGATGTAATAAGGACAACACAACATTCAATGCTGGCCAGTTTGTGTGTGTGTTAAACATAGGAGAGAGGACAAAATGGCTCAGGAGTGCCTCCAGGGAACTGTCCCCTAACTCCTGTCCAGTCATCGATAAGGAAGATCATTATGTTCTTATTTTCTGTGCATTTCTCTTGTTAGGTAGAATCTAAGAACACATGATCAGAAATTTGTCTGTCAGGCTCTTCTTTCATAAGATCATTTACTTAATTGTGGAAATAGTTAAAAAAAGTGTACAAGGAAGCATTTTATTATTATTCATAAATGAAGTGAGTTGAATAGGAATTTTTCAGAAAAAAATTTTCCTTAGAAGGCAATTAAAGTGTTTAATACAAATTGTGTAAATTTTCTAAATCTGGGAACACATTGTTTTTATGATGTAGTTTAAGCAATTCTTCGCATGATCTAAATTCAAGTTTCCTTTAGTTTGACTTAGGGTAGGAGATGATGGATTCTTAGGGTACATCTCAATTCCTCTTTTTGTTTAAAATTGTTAAGTACCTAAAATACAATTATTTAGGAATTGGTTAGGATGATATTCTAGTAAACATCTGATGTCTCCTTTTATCTGTAGGAAGGGAATAAAAGAATCTTGGGTATATTAACAACTCGAAACATGCGGCTTAGCTTTAAGGCAAAAGGCAAGTAAAATCTCTGACATAATCATGATCACAGCCATGGATTCCTAGGTCTAAAATGAATAGCAAACTGATATTAATCTTACTACCCAAAATTATTTCCTTCAGGATTGAATAAGTAAAAATAATAGCTTATTTATATATTATGGCGCCAACTAACAATATGAGAAACTCAAAGGATAAATACAGGACTATCCACTTGTGCACAGCTGGAAATATCTGAACAGCCCAGTGTACTTTCTGAGAAAACAGAGTATGATATTTACAAATTTAATGAAGGGTCAATACTTTAATTCTGCTGTTTGACATGTAAAATACCAATGTATTTTTAAATGAAGTCAAACACTGATAACTATAGAATAGCTCTCTAACCCTGATAACTATAGAACAGCTCTCTAACCCTGATAACTATAGAACAGCTCTCTAACCTGTCCACTGGGAATCTTGTTTCAGTATCTTTGTCAGGTTAGGAAAGGAACAAACTTGTTGAATTTTAATCTTTGGTCCATTAAGCTTGTCTTAATGTTTCTACATTGTAAAGACATAGAAAATCATCAATTATTTCTTGTAAATATAACGTATGTAAGGATATTATTTATTAATTAATAAAATGTATGTTGCTCGAAGTTGGTGAAATTCTAACTTTTACACTAGTGAGGTTAAAATTGTTTTCAACAACTTCTGTCTTGGGTTGCTATTTGTGACATTTGTGACAACGTTAGCTATTGTTCAGCCTAGAATTGCTTGGAGACTACAGTCAGCCATGAAGCCAGAGGGTCCACTGACAGAGAAGGACATGGACTATCACAAATGTCCACTGATATTATAAACAAACCTTCTTGATTTAGCCAGAATCCCATTTTACTTGACTATGAATAGATTTCCCACTGTGTCTATCAATCAAAATTTAATGAAATAATATAATAACTTGAATGTTGTCTTAAATCCATCCAAGACAAAACTTCCAAGACATTATTAACCTAAAGTCTAGCAATAAGGCAGTTCACAATTACCCATTTCATCTCTTCATATTATTCCCTGGGTGAAATGCTGCCTGCTTGTCATTCATGAAGTCATTAGCTGGACAGCAGTGGATACAATTCTGAGAATTGACTGGTGACTGTCTATGAAAGAATGCTTGAAAAGCAGACCCTTAAAAAGATAACTGAGAGCTTTGTTTTGTTGTTTCTGCTTGCAGCTTCTCTCTAAAGCAAACGTGATTTTCAAAGGGAAGCTGGAGCTCCATGGTGGGATGTGTACAGACATGTTCTCCTCTGAGGGAGAAGGTGACATTTACCTGTAATGTTAATCTCCATCCCTTCAGGTGGACTTGCTGCTCTTCAAGTCTGTCAAACCATTATTTTCCTAACAAACACCTTACACTATAATTCTTATGCTGTTTTAAAGAATTAAGGAAACAAATTGCATCTATAACATTAAGCAAGTTAAGGTGAATTACACTAAGAATCTCTTACCTTTCTGTGTTTACCAACATATACAACTGATGTGATTCTCTTAGTGCCCTGGACTTAATTAACACATACAGACAGCATTTTTGAGTGACTGTGTTTATGCAAACTATGGTGACAGTGACACTCACATGAAATCCCTGAGTTTTAAGGAGGGGGAACAAGTGATCATTTAAAATTCCCTCTGAAGAGCAGTCCAGATTCCCTGCCCTGGGGAAAGTCCAAGGTCCTCCCACTTCTATCCAGGTCCAGGAAGGTGAGCATCCAAACAGGCTAGGCTCCCACAAAGCCAGTTCATGCATTAGGATTGAAACCTAGGAGGGGGAATGGAGTAATGGAATGGGGGGAGGAGGAGAGGAGTGGGGAGAGGGGGAGGGGAGTGGGGGAAGGGGGCGATGTGTGGGAGGAGGAGGAGGGAAATGGGAAACGGAGTGGAGGCGGAAATTTTTTTCAACAACTAAAAAAAAAATAAACAAAAAAACTCAGAATTCTCTTCTGACTATCATCATGCTAAATAAAATTTTCTTTAATTTCTGTTTTAAATATTACATTGTTTACTAATTGATAATTTAATCAGACAACATATGGTTTCATATACTGCTCATACAGAGTATGACTCATCTTTAAAATATTATAATATTTTGAAGTGATACAAGAATCCCTTAGATATTATGACTTCTCCATGACATTCAGGAATGCCTCGGGGGGGGGGGGGATAATCTGATCTTCTCTTTCACGAACTGTTACTCCCCTACTTCTCCAGTTTAAGACTTTGCCATGAACATAATTTCCTTTTACTTCTTTTACACTTTGCATGTATATTACAATGTCAAATGCCATTTATGGTGCTGGGAGATAGATTTAAATATGTCATTTGCATGCTAGCAATGTTATATAGTTTTTGTATATCCTTTTCCTTGATTTCACTCAACTTTCATAATAAGTGCAGTGTATTGAGTTTTGTTTATATGTTATTGTGGCATGTTTCTACTATGCAGAAAATTAGTAAAGATTAATTATGTATAATTAATTGATATAACAAATATAAAACATACAGAATATGTGAAACTGCCAAGCCAATATCATTTATTCTTAAATTATTACAATGAAAGCTATATTATATTTTGAGATATGAATATATATATATATATNAATATAAAAATAAATAAATAAATAAATAAAATTTTCTCTGTAGCACAAAACAATGCAAATAAGACAGAGACCAGAAAGGGGGAGGATGAAAACAAGAGGGAGAGATGGTGAGAGGGGAGGCAAGGGAGAGAGGTGGAAGAAAGGAAGAAAAGAGAGAAGACAGACAGAGAGACAGAGATGGAGGATCCTGAGCATTAGAGAGTGGGAGCTACTATCTACATCCTTTGAAGGACCTGCTAGGCATCTGGGGATCGTACATATGGTATGTGATTGCAAGGTGATAAAATATCCCAATAAATTTAGGAAAATCTCCAACTATAGAATGCCAATTGCCCCCTCTCACTACCTCCTATCAAGTACTCAGGTGTGCCCAGAAGACAGAGGCAGAAAGATCTTTATGAGTTCCAGGCCAGCCTGGTCTAGAAAGAGAGTTCCAGGACAGCAAGGGCTACAGGGAGAAACCCTATCTCTAAATAATAATAATAATAATAATAATAATAATAATAATAATAATAAACATAAGAAGTACTCCAGTGTGAGCCCTCTTCTCTCCCTTTACATCATGGGCCTTGTCTTTACTTGCTCATAATTAGTTTAAGTTATAGAATTTACTCTTTGGTCACAACTAAAATAAGACTGTTTACTCCTGAGACAGTTTCTTAAGGTGCATTTAACAATGAGCATCCGCACTCGGGTGTCACAGTTGCCCAAACATTAGACTTCAAGCCATCTTCTTGTTCCATTTTTTTTACACACAAAAGGTCCCCAAAGACCAACATTCTGCAGTTAGTAACAATGGTCTTATTAGTTTGTCATAAAACCCAAGTGATCCATGTGTTTAATAACACTGACTACGAGCTCTAAACACTGATTCCTCAGTTCGGATGTTTCTTCGAAATGAAGGGCTGGAAAAATCAGATGAAATGCTCTGAGTTGAGAGGGGGAGATAAAAAGGTAAAGAATCTATTTTATAAATGCATAAAATTTTCAAAGTCACCAAAGGCAGTATAAACTTACTACCTAGGCTATCATGTGATCCTGACCAATTTTAGCCCATTTTAAGGATGGTGGCAGTGCAGCCATTTGTCCAAAATTGCTTCTGAGGGATCTTTCCTTTCCTTCCTTCCTTCCTTCCTTCCTTCCTTCCTTCCTTCCTTCCTTCCTTCCTTCCTGCCTTCTTTTTTATTTTTTTTCTTTTTCCTTTTTTGTTACTTGAGGTAACTTCTGCTTCCTGTTAGCACTGCACCCTCCTGTCCTCAGCAGTTTATGATAAGGGCATTAAACATACATATTCAACAGTTGTTCTAGTCATATAAAGTTTTAACAAAGGTGTGGAAGTTGAAAACATTTGCTCTTTCAGTATGCAGTCAAATAAACTAATAGCTTGATAGTAATGTCATGCATCTAAAAAATTAGCAAGAAAGAGAGCTGCTAAAAACACCAACATTGCAGATAGCACTAAATCTGACATAGATTTGTTCTTCCACCAGTGACTGTGGTGTGCAATTATTGATATAATTATGCCTTATTTGAGCATCATTCGGGTCCTTTATTTATGTTGAAAAGTCATTTCATGAGACTCCTTTTCAACTTAACATAAAAAAATCTTCATGGGAAAAATGCATTGTTTTCTAAGTTCAGCTGGATGTGTACTTAAAGGGATGAGGGGAGGCAGGGGCTGAGAGTGCCACATATTGAAGCAAAGCAGATTCTAGTAATACTGATTTAAAAACTATAAGACTGATGATTATTTTCTCCTCATTCAAGTGTATATTAATCTCTTCAAACTGATTAACACATTTTAAAGTCAATCATAAAGAAAGAATTTAAGAATTATTAACTCTGGAAGAATTCTAGACACAAACTGAATGAGGAGTAGTGGTATGCAAAATTAATGTAAGAGGCTGTTCCTCCAGGTAGGACTTTATACCAGGAAGTGATTTCTATTGAAATGGAGCTCCTGGAGAAACTGGGAAGTCATAGGTAGGACTGAGGAAAGACTGGGTAGTGCTGCCAGTAGTAGTGACTCTAGTCCATTTGATCACTCCCCTATGCAGACTGTAAGAACATGGAAAATTTTAAGAAATTTTGCAACATCAAGAGCTAGTTGAAAACAGGAACCTCTGCAAAAGTATAAACCACGAAATGTTCCTAGCAGCTAGCCACCTGTCCACACCCAGCTTTGTGATCTAGACAGAAGCAGGGGAGGGCCAGGGCCATTCACAGAAGCAGAAGTAGCAGCTTACAAAGAGAAGAGGGTGCGCAGAAGTTGTCTACACCCTGTATCTAGCAAAACCAATCCCCTTGACCCTGAGTAAACCTGGCTTGCGGTTTTTGTCTATATATGTCAACCCCAAATGAGGAATGGAGCTCTCCCTACTGCGTTGCATCACATGGGGGACTGCTCCTAGCTAGCTGGAGTGTATGTGCAACGAAATAAACCGTGATTTTGCATTATGGACTTGACTGGATTCCAGTGGTCTCTCTGGGGGTCTCAACTTGGGCACAACAAGACCACTTTAGAACACCTGGTCAAATAATCTGAGTGATTCCCCAATTTCTTTCTAGAGAAGAGATAATGATGTTCATATAAAAATTCCGAGTTTTGAAATCTTGACAGTCAGCTTCAGTACTTGATTATTGCATAGACACGTGAGGATGGAGGGCTCTGGCTGAAGGATATCTATTAGTAACATCTGATTTGATTTGAGGAAATTGTCTGAAAACATACTGCTATTCTAGATGTTTTAATTCGGTTTCTCACTTACATATATGCATCAGAGAAGGAGCCCTCCCTTCTCTGCAGAATTCAGGCCAGATGTAAATGCTCTAGAAGGCTACCATACATCACTGTTCCTTGCTACAGATAAATTAGAATTGAATAGAGAGGAAATAAACACAGGTTGAAGGTACTGCTGGCAGGACGATTCACAGGCTGAGGTGGAGACGGATTTAGCCAGGTATTACAAAAACAAGAGTGATCAGATGGGATGGGAAGACTACATGTGGCTTCCTCCAGAAATGAAGACTTGAAGTGAACCAGGGAAAGCAGAAAATGGCTTTATTAGAAAACATATGGAGTTCCTTAATGCCAAAATCCTTACCAGAAGTAAAAAACATATGAATTTCAGTGAAATAGGGTCTCAAAATTTTTAAAGCACAAAAATTTTAATAAAGAACATATTCAGAAGTGTTGAGTATAAAAGGCACAGAATGAAGGGAGATGTATGTGATGCAGTGGTCAAAATCAAGAGAGTGAGAATGGACATAAAGTGAAGCCAAATAACAGGCCTTATAAAGAGTATAGCGGCAGCTCCCTAGAACTGTCAACTGGGCTTCCCAGCTGCTCCCTGCTCTCAGTACAGTTCTCACTGTTCTCAACTCCCACCTATCACTAGAACAGAATCCTGTGAGACAATTAAGAAAAAAATATAACAATATATAAGTTAGAGCTTATTATTATTTTTATTTTATTATTTGTGCATGATATATGTGGGGAGGGGCACATGCCACATCACACATGTGGAGGCTGTAGGAAAACCGTGGAGTCAATCTTCTCATCTCACATTTCCATGGGTTCTAGAGATAAGCCTGGGTCATCAGTCTTATGCTGAAGGGCCTTCAGCCACTGAGTCATCTTAGAGCCCCCAGAAGAAGTATCTTTTTGTATGATTGGTTAGTTATATTTTATGTCAAGGAATGATGGGTCAGAGACTAAGCTGGGAAATATTAATATGGAAAAAGTTAAAAAAAAGGGGGAAATAGCTCGACATTACAATGGATGTAGACAAACAGCCCTGACCCATTAATCTAATTAGTAGGTGTAGTTAGAAAATAATGTGCTCTAGTGCGGCAGGAGGATTAAGTTAAACAGTAAGACAAAACCTTCACAGCTGCAGAGGAATTCTGGCAATGGATCATCCTGTCATGGGAATTTAGAGATTCTCCTGGCTGGAAGACTCTAATTTATTATGGGCTGATGTAAGTATAACCAAAGTCAACCCAGACATCAAACAAGGGAAAGGCTATATAACCTAGGAATTCAGTTTATATCTCAGGGTGGGGAGACTAATAAATATGAAAATCCTTTATAGCTAGATTAATCATCCTTTAAGAGTTCCCATCCATCATGCCACTGACTTTTCAATGTGCTCTTTCAAAGACCCTTCAGCATCTTCCTAAGTTCACCAGGCTGCTGCTCACTCAGTCTGCATTCTGCTTCTACCTCACCCTCCCATCACAGCCCCCCATGCCTCTCACAGGTTATCCACTCTCACTAGGCTCATCAACTGCCTCTGCTCAGAAATGTGTCTGACCATAGCAGACTTTTAAATCTTTTTCTGCCTTTCAAAGTCCAAATATTGTTAACTGCCTCCACCCCAAACTCAATACTTTAATCCTTCAAGGCTGGGTTGCTCCAGGAATTCTATCTGGATCCTACAGTAGCCATTTCTTTTGTTCAGGATTTCAACAGCTGTCATTGCCAGCTACTTTTGTGTAACCACTCCTGCACTCTTCTAATTTGTTGTTACATGATTTCCAGTCTCATATCCCATGTATAATCTGAACTCTATTGTCTTTGTTGATGCCATTAGTACTTCCATGTCAGGATGCAAAATGTTCGACCAGAGAATATACTTAGTGGCTTTTTAAAGGGCTCACTAACCTTCATGGTCATTTTAAAGCTATATAGAATTGGCACTGATATTCTGATAGCAAGCCCATTGAATCTTTACATTGCAACTCTCTCCATACTATGCCATTTTTTCTTCTTCCATTTTCACTCCGAATGACTTCCCAGCATAAAACACTGGGTTTTCGAAAGCTGTTAATACCTAGTCCCATCAGCAAGGAATACATTATTACCCACCAGCCCCATTTCAGTGCAGTCGGAGCTGAGTTATCTGGCTTTAAAAGATTAACGAAGATGCTGCACCAAGTAGACAGGTTTGGGATACACAAACATACTCCATTCTTTCTGCTCCTTTTAAATCAGACAGACAAATGGACATAGAATGCAGAGAGGATCAATGAGGCACATTGATTCATTCAAAACATCTCTTCAAGATTTTTGGTTAATCTATTTAGTTGCAAAGCCAGTCCAAACTTGCCTTCTACATGTTCAGACCATATCTTTACTTCTTTAGTCATACATGTAGACATTCTAGGTTCGTGTAAGTTTCCCCCGTGGCCAGAAAACTGGCAGAGAAAAGCAAGGAAGCTAAGGGGGAGGCATTGCACCCAAAAGCTCTGGCAGATACTGCCACCTGCAGGGGTTAGAAATGCTGGGTTTATGTCATCCCCATCTCACCTCCTAAGTCTACAGAGTGTGATACTGCACTACATGAGAAAGGACAGACACTCGTATCAAATCTCAGTCTTTGACTGAGAATGTAGTATTATATACATATGTATGGTGGGTACATTAGACTAGCAAAAATTAACAGGGCTGTAAACAAAATTTAAAGATAGAAATATTACATCATCTCAGTGATAATTTCTGATATATATCCAAGATGGCTGTGGTTTATAGTGGAGAAGAGGATTTTACTTCATAATATGCTCATCCTAAAATTATGTGACAGTCACGTGCACAGTGGAAAGTCTCAGAAATTAATCATATAGATCTGCCTTTTTAAAATATGGTCTGTTGAATATGTACTTAAAAATTTAGATAATTTCAGGTTAGATAAGAAAAATGTTGAATTTGAGTGTTTGTTTTACAATAAATCTTCAAATGTGTGACCTTGAAAGCTTTATTGGAAAATAATTCCACCTCACATATAAAGGACCAAATTTAGCACAAAGAATTCTACTTAAATTCACTCAACTCACTTACTATTAAAAATTCAGTCAATTTGTTTATTTGCTCATTGCCCACACACACACACACACACACACACACAAAACACACAATCATTTTCAATACAGTTTGATAGTAGCATCCAATGTTTTTTAACCTTTGACAGTTGCACGTTTCCCAGTAGGAACAGTCACAGTACAATTGTCAACACTGTGGAAATTTCTGATAGACTCTACCATATATATTGCCATGTGTCTGTGAATCTAGAAATATTTGGGTTACAAGTAGTCATATATTTGCCCAACTATTAAAGGGTTTTGTGGATTCAGCCCCTGGTCCTCAAATTTGCACAGCAAACATTTTGATTCTTAGTTGTTTCTCCAGCCCTCTACATTGACCACAATTTGCTTATGTTGGGGAGAGAAAAGGGAGAGTTTGGTGACTTTTAGCCACTCATTCCTACTTATCTCCACTCTATCTTACACTAGGGAACTATATAACAGGTTATTGTGTGATTACGCTTCTATTAGATTAAATATCCAATTTGAAGAAGGTAATGAATACCTTTATGCAGTTAGAACACTGTGAATTTTTGAGAAGTACTTGGCCATTTAGATGAATTTTTGTTCATTTCCTGGTAAATTACCTCTGCGTTGTAGCTAGGTGGGATTTTGTTATTTCATTCATTCATAGCTGCATTATGGCGATGAAGTTGAAGCAGGGAATAACTTTTTGGAACTTTGTCACTTTCTCAAGGTTAATAAATGCTTTATGCGACAGACAAGAGTGACAGTAGCCATGTCATGAACAAACTCTTGGTGAAATTGGTTATAACACACAGTAGGTAACTGGAAATCTAGCACTTAGTGTGAGCCTAGAGGAGAGTGGGCAGATGGTGAGCCTGCCTTCTGCACACTACTTTCCACCACAAGTGTGCCTTAATTTCTCTAAGGATGATGCATATAGAATACTTCAAACACTTTTTCTTGAAATGTAGGCCATATTTTCCCAAGCTAAGGTTTCTATGATACAGAAATTTGATCCAACACAAGAAGAGGCTGTTCCCTCCCCTCACCATCATCGTATCTTCTAATAACAGCTATGGCCCCATCCTTTCCCAGTGTTATCATACTCTCGTTAACAGAATTCATTAGCAGATAATAACTACAAATGAGTTGACCCCAAGAGACGTTCGAATGAGGGGTATGACAGGGTCCATTGACTCTTCCCACATTGCCATGCCACTGTGCTCACTGCTGGGTTCTTATGTCAAAGCCCCACTTAACTGTGCTGACAAAAAATGATGCCTGCAACTAAAAGTAATTACCTTGCTTAATATTAAATTTCATGTTGAACAGACAAAAAAACAGCTGCTAAAAGACGTAGAGAGATGAATAAATTCTTGTCATGGGTGTGGGGAGGGAGGGAATATGTTGGATTTATCTTATTGACTATGACCATTAATTATGAAGCTAGAACACTAATACATTAATGATTTAAATGATGACATAATTGTTTATACACTTGACATTTTATGCTACTATATGCTAGTATATGTTGATATATATATGTATATATATGTGTATATATATATATATATATATATATATATATATATATATATTTTCTCTGTTACTGCTAGTAGTTTTCATGTTAGTAAGAGTCTAGTGGCATCCTCCATGACAAAATGTTTCCTACACATTACTGTGGTCCATAAAATTTTTTATTTTAATTTTGTATGTTATGTTTAAAGTACAAACATCAAAAGGAAAGTGTCACAGCCTTCAACTACAACTCCACCGCTAAAAGAGAACACGTGGCAATTTTCTTTCTGAGTCAGGGTTACCTCACCAGATATAAAATATTCTCTAGTTATGTCAAATTACTTATAAATTTCATTTTCTTTGCAGTAGAATAGTATTCAGTTGTATATATTTGTCACATTTTCGTTACAGTCATCCAGTCATAGACTTTAGACTGTTTCCACTAGGCGAGTCTAGATCTCACCCTTCACCAGAGAAGCTTCGTTTTGTAGCAGCAGGAGATTTTTTTTATAGAAAGCTACAACTGATCAAAATGTCTAGAATAGCTGACCATGGAGTTCCCAGTCCTAAATGATATTCTTACAACTCTACTCCTGCATCCTAAGGCTCAGGGAACATCAAGGAAGAATGGCTAGAAACATTACAAGAACCAGGCATCTGCTGTGGGACTGTGCCTTCTCACAGTAGGACAGAAGCTAGATTTATAAATCTCAACAACACAGCTACCTGAACAATTCCAGTCATTCCAGTGGTGCTAGACGTAAAGCTACAGGCAGTTCAAAATGATTAAAAGATGCAAAATTAGTCCTCTTCAGAGATGAGCACCTGATCTATTACATAATATGGAGTGGACAACCCTAGAAAAATTACACATGCAGACAACTCTTAAGTCAATTCAGCTGGTCCCTATTTGCATGTTGATTCTATAAGCATATATGTAACAACAATGGGTCGAGATGAGGAGGTCATAAATTTGGGAGGAAGAAGTCTGACATGGGAGGGGTAATAAGGAGAAGAGGAAAAAGATAAATGATATAACTATATTTGAATTACATTTTTTAAAAAATAAAAGTGCATACTTTCACTATATAATTTTAATAAGACCCTGTCACCTCTATCAAATATCATGAGGGTGAAAATGACCTTTTAGATAAACATTAAAGAGAAGCAAATGCTTAATTCAAGCACTTTTAATCTTGCAGTAACAAGGGAGAATATATATATATATATACATACATAGTCTATATTTGCATATATACACATATTACATACACACAAAACCCCCTATCTTCAATTGGAATGAGTGTAAAATGTACATACTATGTTCTAGAAGAATAAAAGTATGACAATAGGATTAGATTCAGGTAATAAAATAAAAGAGAAAAAATGTTCAACTGGTTATAAAAAGATCTTTGAAATACAAGGCTGATACTTGTCCATTTGAAAGCATAATAATATCTTTTTGTAAAAGAATCATTTTTAACAACTTTTAATTTGATATTACAAGTCAGGTCTGCTTAAAATGAAGTTAATATCTATTTGTCAGATGTTCAGCTTTCAAGTTCAGCATAAATTATTTCAATAGCATAATTATTTCTGATGTCAATAAAAAAAGAGGGAGTATTGGGTTTGAGCCAAAATATTCACCAACAGGACCCTGTTGATGGATGGGAAAAAGAGTGTCTCTTCTATCAAGTTAAGATGGTGAAAACTATCATTCTGAAAACAAAATAAGAGGGTGAAAACTTACGTATGGAATAAAAAGCAATCCAAGGAATTGTCTTTGTTACCTCTGAAAGGTAACTAATAATCAGAATTTGTGAGCTTCCCATTCAGAAAAATCCTCACTATGATTGTTTTGCTTCTACTCAAGGATGCTGTGAATGTGAGGGGATCAGCTGAACAAAAACTTGTAGTGGCAGCGAAATGAGCAGGGCAATGCCCATGAAAGCCGACATTCTTCCCTTCTGATGGAACAGGAAGAGACCTTCATAACTCTCCACTCTGTTGTTTTTTAGCTACCTTTTCCATCACAATTATTTTCCTCATAGGTATTTTCCTTTGTTCTATTTCTTTGTGCTTGAATTCTTCTGCAGAGTTCTGTCTTATCCCACACACTCCACTTTTTCTTGCCTTGACTTTTTTCTATTCAGAGGATCCAACCATTCTCTATCATGAGATGTTCACTTTTATGCCAATACCTTACATGAAACACTTTCTCTAAATAGTCAATTATCTCTAAAATTACAATTTTATTTTCCCTAAACTGTCAAGAAGTTCAGACAGTTTAAGATTAAACATAAAATGGCTTATTTCTAAAATTATACTTTTGAATTAGTTAGGATAACTGATTTAGACAAAGTAATTTCATTTGATTGTGCCCGAGGTACTTGGTAGAGTGATAGATATTTCCACTTAAATGAAACAAATTAGTGGTCAAAGGAAAATTCATGTTTGATATATCTTGGGAAAGGCTCATGGGCAAAGAAGACATAGCTATTGAAAAAATTACATGAGATAGGCTAAAAAGTGATCATTCCATGACAACCTATGAAAACTCTGTCTGGATAAGACAGAATGTGGATCTTTGATGTGAGATTCCCCTCTATATGGTGTAAATATATTTTATTATCATTGGTTAATAAATATGCTGCTTTTGACCTATGACAGGGCAGAACAGTGTAAGGTGGGAATTCCAAGCAGATCAAAGAGAAAAGTAGGCAGAATCAAGGAGATGCCATGTAGCTGTTGAAGGAGAAAGACACCACTGGAACCTTGCTGGTAAACCACGAGCCTCATTGTAAAATACAAAATAATAACAATGGGTTAATTTAAGAGGCAAGAACTAGATAGTAATACGTTAGAGTCTTTGCCCAAGCAGTGTTGCAATTAATATAGTTTCTGTGTGATTATTTTGGGTCTGGGTGGCTGGGAAATGAACAAGCAGCCTCCAACTACAAGTTTCAAAATTCTCACTTTTACAATCAGTTCATACCCCCTCATTTGAAACACACAGACTTCTATATTATACAGTCAACCCCATCTGGGGCTGTGACACTCCCCTTCAGGATTTGTCCCGAACCACAAGCATGCAGAACAGGCCTTGACTCCTTACTGAATGAAACAATACATCACTGATGGAGGAACATGAGAAGAAAATCTAATTTTGCTATCCTAACACTACAGGAGACTAAAACTAAAAAGATGAAACTTCAATTTTACTTTATTTTTTTACACTTCTAGTGTCTTTGCTGTAGGCTTTGAAAGAAGCTACCATGAAGACATTATTTTTGTTTTACTTTTAGGATAAAAGACAATATAAACACGAGTTCTCACCTAATAATCCTCTAATTGGTATTCCCAAACCTATCCCAATATGAAATTCCTTTCTTTATTATTTTATTATACACTGAAATTCTATATCCTCACATTTAGGTCAAGTCTTTCTTCTGGGTAGCCATTTTCTGAAATTTGAATTTACTTAGTATTCATGTTCTACAATACTCATCTCTGCAACTCCACATTTTGAACTTTGAAAACCAGGTTGGCTACCACTGCAGTGGTTCTGCTCAGCTCTCTCCTTGCATTTCCCCTGTGACTTTCAGTGCAGATGTCCTCTGTTGGTAGGAACTCGCAGACTCTTGGGTTTTAAATGAGTGATACAGCAGCACTAACATCTGGGACATTCGGGAGGTTGAATGTCAGCTGTTACATAAATTGTTATTTGCTGAAACTGTAGTGTGGGAAGCAGCTATGAGAGAAATTTAGTACAATGATGTCTCCTTGAAGTACACATCTCACAAGGCTCCCACGGCTGGTTTATCGCAAACTTGCAGAAAGCAAAACGTGGGCTGAATAAAATTAAATAAAATTAGTTTGTTTGAATCCTTCATAGTACATACTCAGGTGGCTTTCTAAGTGTATTGTAATTGAGTGCATACTTAACCAATAAGCAAATGATCAATCATTAAATAAAAAAGAAACTGAAATATTTTCATTAGTAGCTGATCCCTGTAAACATACCACCTCTCTCAACTACATTAGAGCTAATAAAGTAGAAACCTTTGAAACACTAAGCAACTTTACTTAATATTTGTGGGCAACTGAAATACATGGAAACACAATGGAAAAATCATATTTCAGTATATTTTATATAAAGTGTCTAGCTCTGGATCCTTCTTCTCTAGCATAAAAGGATTCAATTGCAAATGAAGAATGGATAGTTATATGAAAGAGGAGAGTCTTCCAGCTGTTAGTAAAATTGCTTCCACTTGACTGCATGCTCGTCATATTAATATATGGAAAAACTGTACCCTATTTAATCAACTGCTTTCTAGTCATAATCAGGAAAGAGATAATCCATTTGGTTTGATCTTACCATAGTTAAAAATGTTGTTTTGTTTTCTTTAATACAAGTCTTTTATTGTCCCAAAAGACACCCCAAATTGTATTACAATTCAGGATCTTGTTTCTGGAACTGGTAACTTAGGTCTACTCATCAGCCTGCTGCACTGTTCCCTTTTCAGACACATAGATACCATCCAAAAACTTCCTGATATCCTTGTTCTTAACTGTTGTAGCCTGCTGTATCAGAGCCGCCGAGTTTGAAACAAGTTCAATGTCATTCCCTTCAAGGATTAATTCATCCTTCTGGGCTTGAGAGACAGAACAAGCAACGCCTGTCCTCATCCGAACCCTGCGGATGTATTTTTCACCCAAGAAATTTCGGATTTCAACCAAAGATCCATTCTCCTGAATAATGACGTTGATGGGGAAGTGAGCATACACGGACCTCATCTTATAGCGGAAGCCCAACGTAACACCCTTGATCATGTTTTGAACGTGGCTGCAGATGGTTCTGACGGTGGCCAGTTCCTTCCTGTTGCCCCACCATTTGTCAACCCGGAGCCTCTTCTTCTTCTTCCCAAGAAGGCTCAGCTCTACGTTGATGTGATTGAAGTCCCTCCGGAGGGTTCCTCTGGGGCCCTTCACAATGACTGTGCGCCCCTTCAGAGTGATGTCCACATTTTCTGGAATGTCAACCGTCTGATTGCTGAGAATGGTCTTCATCCTCGCAGTAGACGGGGCAAAGAGCTTGTTTTGTTTTTTTTTTTTTTTTTAACAGACAATTTAACCACAGGATTTCTTGCCTCAGAGAAGGGAAATAGAGAACAATTTAGCTGGAGAGTCTCAGTCTCTTTTGAAGTACTGAACCCCAGGCTTTATTGTTGGAGCCTAGGAGAGTGGCGTACGCGCATTACTTGCCTTCAGTAGAAGAAGTCCTGGCTCACCAACAGAATGTGACCATGAAAGGGATCCTGGGCTGAAGAGGGTATCTGTGAGTTGAGAATCTGTCCAATTGTGTAGAGTCAGTCTGTCCCCAGTTCTGTGACTTGGGAATGTGCTGCTCACCGACTTTCAGATGTGTCTGCTCTGATATCTTGGAAATTTATTTGCACACGTAAAATGCCTGATTAAAGTTTAGATATAGTATAATGTTAACCAGGTACCCTGAGTACTAAATGTCTGTATCTATGAGAAGGTATAAGCCATGAGAAACCCAGACACTCACAGAGATTATAAGGATAATAACAGCACAGAGGAGACCATTGCACCCTTTAGTGAAATGTGACCTAAGAAGTTTAACCTTTGGTTATCTGTTTCTTCATGGAAAAACAAAGAGCTACTATTGGTTACTACTTCATGCCATTCACACAAAGAATAGTATTTTTATTTAAGTAAATCACTTGCTACATTGTTCAATAAACTTTAGCTCCTATTAAGATACATACACACACATATATGTATCTTAATATGATACATAAGAGAATGCCAGAAGCTAGGAGCTGTTGTCCAAGAGAAACATTACTCATGCCATCCTTACATCACTATTTGATTCAGTTTAATTTGTTTCTTTCCCTAAACATTTATTCAGAATTATACACGAATCTCCTTCTCCTGAGATCCAGTCAGCTTTATGGAAAATTTCCAAGTGTTGTCAAATTCTTCTATGTCTCTGATTGTCACATGGCTTGTAATTACAATCAGAATTTGTCCCTGACAATAAGGTTCACCCTGTTAAAAACACAGAAAGACAAATAAGTTTAAGCAGCTACTCAGTAGCAAGGTATTGTCATTGTGTATAATTAACTTCCAGTGCTTTCTGAGCTTGGCCAGTAATTACTGTCAGAGGATTCGCTTGTGCACGAGGCATGTGAAGATTCTAGGCCTGCACAGAGCAGTGACCCTGTGGAAGTATCATCACCACCATATCCCCCTCCAGGATGTCAAAGTCATCGTGGTCGAAAGCTCACTCTCTACATTCCCAAGATCTTGTTTTCCTTGAGAGGGGAGAATAAGTGGCGAACGAGAATCCTTCCAGAAATGCACAGCCTCGCCTGTACCAGCAAAGATGGCACCACATAGGATACTGACAAGGTCTGACTTAAAAGCAGAATTGCTGTGTCCACTGATGCCAGGAACAGAAAGAGGCACCATTCACTTTGCAGGAGACACACCATATGCTGGAGTTGCCTGCTTATGAAATGAATAAAGTAGAATTCCAGCAATGGGTGAGCCAAAAGGATGGAGAGTGGATACCATGATAAGCCATTTCGCCACACAAAAATTTCTGGCAATGAAATGGAGATGTTTCTAAATCAACCACAATTGAGAAATAACTTAAAGATATATAGAGTTGGCAGATGGGAACAGATATGTGTAAATACAAAGAAGCCACTTGCTGAAATCTATTATAGTGATGTCCAAATGGACTCATTTCCAACAGATCTTGAGTTTCTATCTAGAACATTCTATAAGTCTTCCTACCCTCAAGTTTAGAGAAGACTGACCGAAAGGTGATATGACAAGTAAGATCTACCAAACAGCAAGAACCAGCAAGCTGTGTTTGGGGAACCACAAAGAGGACTGACAACCTGTCTCAGGAAATGTCTCAGGTTCCTGACTAAAACTCTGGGAAGGTGATGGCACAAACTTCGACTGTGAAGAAGAAACAACCAACAACTAGAAAACACAGAATTCACCATGAATGCTTGAAGGCCATTCTCTCTGTTTGAGGTGTGACTCTGAAACATGCAGTCAAAAATGACTTTTTTTTTCAAGCAGAGAATGTCGCAAATGAGATAATTTGTTCTTGTCCTAGGGCTCTGGCTGCTCAGTTCCATCCCTGCTAAAAATCATTAAAGTTGAGGCAAATTTTCCCTTTCTCAAAGTCTCCCACACATGTGCAAAGTGGCAGCCCTGTGGTTTCTGTGCTCACCAGGCCTCCCTTTGGTTGTGAGTCTAGACAAGCTTTCCCATCCTAGATGTGAAACGATGGTTAAGCGGAAATTTAAAAGGGAAATCATTTAACAAAGACATGGAGATGCTAATTCGATATTTGGTCTGAAAGTATTTTCAACTCATTTCAAAGAGTCTAACTTCTTTGAATTTTCACCCTTTTTCTAAATCTTTGTGAATTCCAGACATCTTAATTTTATCACTTCCGACTATTTAAATGCTGAATTTTATTTTCCTCTCCTAACAGCTAGTCTTTCTTTATTTCTTTTTAAACAGGGGAAGAATATATGTCTTCATTTAGTTTGTTTAGTCTTAACATCTGGATGGCATCTATGGCCTGCTTTAGGTTGCCACTGTGTGAACAGGTTCATGTTATCTCTAAACCCTGATTCCAAGTCACTGCCTAAATATCATCTTTGTTCATCAAATCTATCTTCTCCACTGTGGTGCCAAAGCTGTGGTCCAACTAAATGAGCCAGAGTCTGTTACTCCATCATCAACATCCTTACTCCAGACTTCTCTCTGTCTCCCAGAATGATCCAGACATACAAATCTTAGTCTACATTTTTTTTTTTTTTTTTTTTTTGCTTTTGGGTCAGATGTTGGCTATCCATGTTGGATAGTGACCTAAGTTTAAGTTGACTAAAACACATTTGAATAATCAATCATAGATGACAAACCCACGTTTCAAGTGCCCAGTGGCAGAATGGTTAGTGTCTGCATGCTGGACAGGACAGATGTAGGAAGTTCACTTGAAGCTTTACTGGAAGGAGTCAGCTTTCTCCTGTTCACACTGAAATTCTGCTTCTTGAGTCAGCCTTCGAGAACGCCACCCTTGTGTGTATTATACAGTCTGACATCCTTTCCCTATCTAAGGGGTATTTTTGCCTCTCCTTAGTCAGTTTGAAAGCAACCATGGGGGTGAGGCCCTTATTGACACCCTGAAGACTGACTTTATCCTAATACTGCTACATTCACAAAGTACCCTGTTGACACCAGTTTGACAGAACTTAACTACAGTACACTCTTCTCCTTTCCCAACTTGTCTAATTTCTCTACTAAACTTTAAGTTAGGTAGACACAGGGACCATGTTTTTTTTTTTTATTTTTGTAGATGCAGCAACAAATATGTCAAATGTGGAACAATTCCCTGTGTTTATCTTAGGAGACAGACCTTTGGTGCTCTTTAAAGCAGCACTCGCTTTGCCTTAAGAAAAGATTTAGGCATCCAGGCCATGTCTTCTTACATCATTTCCTTCAAGGATTTCCACGGAATTTACCACACTATTCTACACGCATTCTCCCTTTCCCCCAGTCCATGCAGCAATCTACCTATGAGTAGAAATACTATGCCAGATGGAAATGGGATTTATAATTCCAATCATCTGGTAGTTATAGCTTTAGCCTAATCCTTGTGCCATTAATATTTCTTTAAATGTCTGTATTCTGTTGGTGACTTCCTCCATCCCAGGAATCATGCCTAATCTCTTTGATGAGATCTGAGTTTTGCTCAAACTACAATTTAGTGAGTTGACCGGGAGCTAATAATCTTTTACTAGTTCATTTATCAAAGAGACAAGCACAACAATGCATGGATTATCACACAGAGACTTTGGGCATGAGCTATATTTATCTGTTAAGAACCCTTAATAGCACTTGCAGTAGACACTGGAATCTATAAAGACAAACATCGCCACAGTCCTGCTCCTCTGTCTTCATTTAGATGTCACCAAAACTGCTGAAGGTCATGTACAAAAATGCTAAAAAACTGGGATCTTAAATATTTAATTCTTTACATTTTCCACATTAAACAAGTTTCATTACTTTGGGCAAAACACTCAAGTCATTAATAATTCCATAATCTTTTAGTTTCAGTGTTTTCTTGAAAAGTCAATGATGTCACTGCTAAATGTTCCTATTTGGAGAAACTAATTCTGGGAAACTTTAAGTGACATTTTGTATACCTTTAAACTTTCCTGAAGCACAGAAAGCTTTAAGATCTTGTGAGATAACAGAGAGGCATTCAGTGAGTATGTGTTAGAGATTTTCTTAGAGTTTTGGTTTAAACTTAGCACTGCTTCCATCTCCATGACTAAAACTACTCTCTTGTTTTACAGGGACTGTTTCTCCCCATGCTGAGACAGACTTATGTCTCCTAAGAATGACCAACTAGGAGTTATGGAAATAATAATTTATTATAATTAATTAATAATTAATAATAGTGGTTGGCATTTATTGAAACCATTATTTTATGTTCAGTTTGCTTTAAAGACTCTCTGCTGTTGGGAACTTGTAATGGGACCCTTTTATTGACAACTGTTAGACCTTCCCATT
>NW_026067934.1:3914317-3945053 GCF_014885135.2 Alexandromys fortis | reverse complement strand
CTTATTTCTTGAACAGCACAAAACTAAAGATTATCATAATTATATTATCTGAAATTATGAATTTTAAGCACACAGTGTGAAAGAAGGATATATTATGTATATATATATATATTCCTCAAAAAAATCACATTGACATTATTTTTGTGCCTATTTTTCTACATAGGCCAGGACTATTGTATACTTGATTTTGAACCAGTAATTCAAGCCGAAAGTAACACGTCGAAAACTACAATATAAAAAGTTGTGCAAAATTCACCTATGGAATTATGTATGTAATATATAAGATTAATCCAGTATTACATTAATCACATATTTTATTAGTGAAGCAACAATATACTATTTGTGAACAGAATGCCCCCAAATCAACATGATAAGGCTTTTAATATGGTGTGCACTCAGAAGTACTATTGAATAAATGTTCAGAGACATGTTTACTAGAATATTACACTCAATGTATATGTGTGATAGATATGGGTATGGGTCAGGTGAAACAAGAATTATACTGGAGGATAGAGAGGCAGCTTTTTTTTTTTTTTTCATTTTAGAGACAGGGTTTCTCTGTGGCTTTGGAGCCTGTCCTGGAACTAGCTCTGTAGACCAGGCTGGTCTCGAACTCACAGAGATCCGCCTGCCTCTGCCTCCCGAGTGCTGGGATTAAAGGCGTGCGCCACCATCGCCCGGCTCAGAGGCAGCTTTTCATGGGTAGTACTCAGAATGGTCCGACATTCACCATGCCATACTAGGTCTCCCCACAGACAGCCTCTAAGAAAGCCCATCTGTCCTAAACCCATGGTAGCAGGAATATTTACATTTATACCAAGAAGGTCATAAAAGCACAAGAATTCATAGGTGGTGTGTACCTAGGTAAAGTTGATGAATTTGAGCTGTGACACCTAAAGACGTTATGAGAATTTCTAGAACAAAAAGTCTTTATCAGCAGGGCACAGAGAGACTCAGACAAAGTTCAGTATGCAAGGGAAAAAAAAGTTAATTCTGAAGAAAAAAATAAGACGCCATTCTCAAACAGAATCAGCAAAATAAAGTTATTTCTGTCTAGGGTCAGGACCCCAAGACAATTTTCTCATGTCTACTGGTGTCACCCTTGTTCAGATCTTATTCAAGCAGACGTGATGATAAGTCACATGGGTGTGACTTCTCTGACATTTCTATGAGGTGATAAAAACTACAGACAACTACAGAATACTGAGAGAAGAGCTTCCCAATTTGTTATCCAATACAACGTGGTTAGTCCTGAAATCATATACATGTAATCCACATATGGACTGAGCAGATTGTACTTATCTATTTAGTAACATATAACATGTAACAGCAATTAATGTAAAAGAGGACATGGCTTTGAGAAAGAGCAGGGGAGCACATGGGAATGGTTGGAGGGAGAAAATGTAAGATTACATAACTAGATTTCCATCTTTTAAGGGCACTTGTTTCCATTTGGTAAGGAAATCTTGAATTGTTAAATTTGATACATCATGAGGACATATGCATGGCTGAGACTAGAGGTGGGAAATGGAGTAAGGAATAATGCAGCGGATAGTGAAGGCTTGGGGAGGTGTATGAGGGAAACACCAAGAATTATCAGAAATGCTATGAAGCTGTATCAGTTAAAAAACAAATAGGAACATTAACAGGGATAGTAGGAGGTGAGAAAAAAATCAAATTAGGAGGGAAGAGTTACACAATCCCCAAAATCTATCCTTTTTTTTCCTCACCCATTATCTTTGGTTTCTTAAACCTTGAGGAGACCACACACCTCTAAAACATTTGTTTTTCTAGATCTCTGTATACAGTTCTTAGGAGCTGGGCAGGAATGTGCATAGCCAAGGACCCCATGGTTACTCTGTAGTTAAGTGTAACACATTTCCTAGTAAAGCTGTTTCTTGATATTCATCGGCAGTGCAATTTCTTACATGCATTCACTTCATTATGGTGATATCTAGCACAAAGAGAAGGAAAAGGGATTTCTCAGAATTATTACCCAAATGTTAATCCCTTAATTGTGATATATATATATATATATATCATATATGGTGTCCTTTAAAGTGTCTGGATGATGAATATCATTAAAGCTCCGGGTAAAGAGAACAAAGATTTCTTTTCACGAGAAGATTCCTAGTATGAAATCACTTTTCTTTCCAATGTGCGTGGATTGTTATCAAGTACTATCTAAGGCATTTCAGGTGGGTCACTGCTTCTAATTATGGAGAAACTGATAGACACCATTCTCTCATAAGAAAAAATAGGTTGATGATTCCTTCTTTACTATGAATCTCTAGTAACTCTGCTAAAGAATGGACCTTGGCTTGGTATTTGGAAAGGAAAAATCAGTTCCAGAGAAAATTATTAATAATCCATGGAGGTAGAAACCTCTTATTGTTAAGATAAGACAAAAACTGTCAAAGGGGACATTCAAGGATCACCTAATATTCAGCACAAGCAGAAATATTGCCCGAAATCTCTGTTCAAGCAGAAAATGAGCAGCCGCCCAAGGTGATCAGAGGGAGAAATGCCATCTAGGAATGGAAATTTCTCTCTCTCTCTCTCTCTCTCTCTCTCTCTCTCTCTCTGTCTCTTCTTCTTTTCTTCCTTCCTTCATTTTTCTTTCTCTTTCTTTCTTTCTTTCTTTCTTTCTTTCTTTCTTTCTTTCTTTCTTTCTTTCTTTCTTTCTTTCTCCCTTCTTTCCTTTCTTTTTTCTCTCTCTTTGCTCCTTCCTTCTTTTCTCTTTCTCCCATCCTTCCTTTCTCTTTCTTTCTCTATTTCTCTTTCCCCTCTCCTTCCTTCCTTCTTTAGTTTTTTATTAGTTAAAACAATATCCTATCTGAAATTGCACAAGGGCCAGACTTGAGAAGCTCACAAGCATAGAACCGATTCATTGTCCCATGTGTCTTCAGAATTTTACAATATGTGAACATCAGATGCTCAGATGTAGATTCATACCCAGCAGAGACAGCGATTCTGTTTTCAGTCTTGGGTGAATTATTTTGAAGTTTAACAACATGTTGTTCAGAATGGAATCTTGCCCAAATAACAATCTCATGACTATTGTAAAGTTTATAGATGATACCAATTTGCCCTTTTATCATTTAAAAATTTCAAATCATCTTTTTAATCTGAACTCAAAGCATAGATCTATATCAATATCTGCATGTGTGTCTTACTTCTCAGTAGTCAATGGGTCAAAGAAAAAAAACTCACACTAAGACAAATACCAATAATATAGGAAAAAGCAAGCCTCTAATTCTAAAACTAAAATCTTGAGTGAATTAAGAAGTAACAACTTGAATAAGCATCTTCAAATAGTCAAAGAAGTGTCACAAGATGCAGACCTGTCTTTTGCTGGTGTCTTCAGGGAAGGGGTTGTTGATAGGATGACGCAAATGAGACGTGGATTAGAAAAAAAAAGAAAAGAAAACCTCTGGAAAAAATTAGGATCCTTCATTAATAGGAAATGAGGATTGGTTATTGATGCTGAAGAAAGTTCCAAAAATACTAAACGAGAAAGATAAGATAACTCAGTGCAAACAAATTTGTCAATCTCTATATGTCTACGGAAATGCACCTTATTATCCTACAGTACAGAATGTATGACTTGATGACTGTAAACCAAACTTGGCAATAAAAATATCTCTTAGTATAGTTTCAGTTCAATCCAAACCTCTGTGCCTGTTTCACAGCATATAGCAATAGGGAGACCAAAATTACGAAGCAAAATATCATCAAAGCTTTAAAAAAAAATCTTTTTTATAGTAGAGAAGCACTAACACCAGGTCAGATGAAATGACAACTCTCTCTCTCTCTCTTTCTCTCTCTCTCTCACACACACACACAAACCAAATAAGTACTTGTTACAGAAAAATTGACCATAAGAAAATGTGAGCAGAGAAATATATCCCAGAGAATTGCTCAGGAAAGAAACATGTCGATAAGGACTTCCCAGTGTGTTTTTAGAGAGACTTGTCACGCAACTCGAAGAACCCAAGCCTAGGCAGGCTTGCGACCTTTTCCATTTGTTATAGCAAAATAAATTAGTAATTTTGGAAATACAAATCTTATATAATTTACTATGCTATTTGGCACTAAGTATAATTTAATGAGATTATTTTCTAGGTTCCCAAAATTAAAAAAAGAAAACAAACACCATGATATATCTTCATGTTGAATACAGTATCATGATAATTGACTTAAAATGAGACTCCACAAGGTGTGAGCATAGGAGACGATGACTATAGTTTGAGCATGCTGCTATGGCTTAGCAATATTATCTACATTGTAATAGCACTTTGGTGGAACATTTAGACTTGCTAGGCTTCATTTCAACTTATAGAATCTAGTCTCGAAGCGAAATCTATCATCATCTGTCACCACTGCCAGGACTGTCTGCTGTACTTTAGTGGTGCTTTACAGCCAATGTCACAACCACCCACCACCCATCAGCACAATGCACTTAACTTCATGCAGAATATTTGCATCTATGATTTCATCTTCACACTGGTCCTGTAAAGTAGGTGGAGCAAAGCGTATGAACTGAATTCCACTTAGGAGGAAAAAGAAGTGACATTATATTGGTGGCAAAATCTGGACTAGGGGGTGTTTAGGTTGACTGAAAAAGTGTGTAATTCTTTACCCATTCAAGCTTATCTGTGTGTGTTAAAAGCTAGTCCTTCATTCAGGTCAATAAACTACATAAGATCTAGGGGTGTTTTATATGTTGTTAAAGAAGAAAATACTATTACGGGCACTAATGTCAAATAAAATTACTTTCTTTGGCAAGGTAACTCAAATTAGTTGAGACTCTTCATAAACCTTATATAAAGACGGCAATCTCCTGAATGTAAAACTCTGCTTATGAACATCGGCAGGGTAAAATTTCATCTTAAAACAGAGTGATTGCTTCTATTTCCTGCAATGTTTACACAGCAACTCCTGTGGAGTCGGTCTAAGAAAGAAATAGAAAAGAAAATCAATAGCAACTCTGAACTACAAAATAACCTTTGTGGCAGGAACGGAACCAGAAGATTAAGATAAAACCATAAAAATATGAAATAATATTGCAGCACAAAACTCAGTCCTGGACCAAGATTCAAGATGGTTTATTTGGTATGCATTTTCCTACATATAAACAAAAGGATATAGACATTTTAGTATTTACAAAACCATTTTGAAATAGTAATCAACACCATCCTGCATCACTTCATAACACCTAGAAACATAAATTACATAAACTCTGTCAAAACATATTTGATATCATTATTGAAAAATCTTCACATCCTAAATAAATTCTTTTGAAATGGTAATCTCTCTTTCTCTCTTTCGTTTTCTCTCTCTCTCACTCCCAACATTCCTCCCTGTCTTTCTTGTAGATTTGTTTAATTTAAGGTATTTGAGTGTCATGCATGCTTGAATGCATGAGTACCATGTACATGCCCGGCAACTGCACAGGTCAGAAGAGGCCATAGGATCATCTGGAACTGGAGTTACAGATGTTTGTGAGCCACTGTGTGAGTGCTAGGAACTAAAGCAAGCCCTCTGGAAAAGTTATAAGTGCTACTAACCTCTGAGCCATTTCTCGAGCATTGAAATGGTATATTGCTTTAAGCACATTTTCTAAAATAAAAATGTTACAGGTCTTCTATGATAACTGCTACTCAACAATCTTCTTTTACTATTTGTACATTGTTGTTCTTTACTATTAGATTTTCTGTTGTTTTTTCTTTTGTTTTCATGTTGTTCTTAAGTTATTATTTTAATACTAAAATAAATAAAATTAGCCATTTTCTAGAAATTCTGAGAAAGAAAAACGACTTGACTGCACATACCATTAAACAAAACCTAGCATTTTTACTAACAGATCTCTGAAGTCATAGGGATTAAGATAAGTGTTCAGTAGTCATTTGAGATCCATTAAATCCACCCAAGGTGAGAACTAAATACTCTCTCCTCTTTCAAAGTATCCACAAGAAACAACTTGTTTCCACATCAAAACCATATCTTCTGCAGCTTCCAGAGAGATTAAAGAGAGCACAGATATAGTTGATATCAGTCTAAAGGTTATCAAAACTCTGCTTCCTCTCACACATTTCATTTTTATCATTTCATCCTAAGGGCTTCTTTCTTGGTATCAAATTCTGCTTAAGGTCTTAACAGTAAAATCTCCTGTATTGTCTTTTGTACTTAAGAATTGACATTTGCCCTTTTCTTATTATTTTTATGAACACAATGCATGCCGCAGAACTGATATAGAGATCAAAGAACAATTAAGGGAGTTTGTTCTCTTCTGCTGCTATGTGGGTCCTGGCTGTCTGTCAGGCAAACGCCTTGACTGACTAGCCTGAGCATTCTCACTGCCATGTCCTTTGCTTTTGTCAGTAAAGATTCTTTCAACGTTATCTGGCCTAGCCGAAGCTCCGCACAACTAAAAATGCATCATTACTCAATGTGAATACAAAAATGTCTAAAAGCGCTTCACTTTCTCTTGAAGTAGAATATATGTATTTCAAGTGACTCTGGCTATTACTAATTTGGAAATGTAATCTGCTACTTCCATTACATTTAATAAGTAATTCAAGTAAATTGTTCACAGATGTAGCTTAATGGGTGCTACCTGGCACAATAACAGAAGAAACTGTTTAAGTATAGAAATAGCGAAGGTGGCTTTCTCTGGTATATGTTAAAATATTTGGATTGGTTCACATATACATAGGAATCAATCAGTGGTCAAGTTAGTCCCTCTGTTGCCTAAGAGCTAAGAAGCTTAGAAACAAATTTACCACTTAGAGAAGTACATGAGTCTAAGAATGTTTCATACGGATTATCAAATGTGGATTTTCCAGCTGTCTTTTCTTTGGCACCTAAAGGATAAATACTATGACTAAGATACACTTCACATTCTAAACAGCATGTGGCCAAATCTCCATCGGATGTTGTGATCGTCAGTAGTTACCAATTACAACTCCCTTTTACAAACATAATCTTTGATCTATATAAAACGATTTGAGAGTTGACAAATGCATTACTAAAATAATGTAGATATCTGTCCCTCTATTTCATACTAAATGTGTTAAATTTCTTTCAAAAGAATCACTAATATTTGGTGCACAGATGGGGTTGATCGTATGGCCCTTTCAGAACCTGGGAAGTAATGAGGGTCTCTGAAGAACTTGTGAGCCTGGTACATTCTTGACCCCTGAGGTATGGGGTTGAACAAGAAGAGAAGTAGATGCCTAATCCTCCTTGTAGGTTTCCAAAAGCAAAAGGCTGAAGAACTGTCTATGAAAGCAGCAAATTCCTCTTTCAGCTTTGCATCCTCCTGAGGTTAATAAAGAAGATACACTTCATGTGT
The DNA here is from genome assembly GCF_014885135.2 of Alexandromys fortis. Taxonomy (NCBI): domain Eukaryota; kingdom Metazoa; phylum Chordata; class Mammalia; order Rodentia; family Cricetidae; genus Alexandromys; species Alexandromys fortis. Next base: position 3,937,696 of record NW_026067934.1, on the reverse strand, counting down.
ATTTCTGTAGTGCGGAAAGTGGGTGAATCATGGTGCTGTTCAGCTAAAGAGCTCAGGGTAGACGGAAGGATGTGAACACTGGGAATACCAGGAGTGAGCCCGTGTGCTAATATTCTGAAAGAGCATATCTTAATGCAAACCTTAGTTCTAACAAGATTTCGGGGAATTTTGTAATCTAACTTAAACTTCTGGAAACTTAGTTTTCTTCTTTACCAGATGAGAAATCCAAGCTGTAACTCAGAGATTTCATCAAGAATGCATCAGACAGTCCTTTGGGGAACAGGTGAAGGGACTGCAGCGCTCAGACGCTGGTGTTACTATTCCGTGAGTATTCCCACCACCAGCATTCCTGTCCTTGCCATCCTACAAGCTGTACACATCCTGCGGCCAGCTAGAGTCTCACACAGATTGGGGGTTTCTGGATTTCCCGGAGAATCTGCAGTCAGCAGAATTTATGAATGACCTCAAATGACCCTTAACCTTGTAGAATTCTTTCCCCTCTTAAAGCAGGTAAAATCTGTAGATACAATGATAATATCCCTCCAATACTACATGTGTACATGCATACACATAAGCATTTATGCAGCAAAGGAAGATTAATAGGGCGAGTCTACCCTAGTGAAATGAGCTCTTTAGAAGTGGATTTTTTTTCTTCAAATGTTGCTAAAAATAAAAGTAAAAAAAATTGAAAACCTTAAGAAAAGCCAAAATACCTTTTGTTGTTGTTGTTGTTGTTGTTTGGAAGAGGAAGAGGGTTATGTAAGCAGAAATGTAATGGACCCTACATGGGAAAAGTGGATCCCTACTGGCTAGCAAGTAAACAGAGACCTTGGAACTATATATCCTGAAGGAATTGTGTTCTGTTGAAAAACAGAAAAAAAAAAATAGAAAAGTAGTTGAATCCAAAACTTCAGATAAGATCCCAGTCTAGTTAATACCATAGACTCTGCCTTAAGTGCCTGTTGAAATAGGAGCGGCGGGGCTGCATCCCCAGCACCCGGCCGCCCACATGGCTAGCTTATGCCCGAAATAATTACACGGAAACTGTATTTTTTTAAACACTGTCTGGCCCAGCTAGGTCCAGTTTCTTATTGGCTAGCTCTTACATATTGTTCTAACCCATTTTTAATATTCTGTGTAGCCCATGAGCTGGCTTACCAGAGAGGATCTTAACCTGCATCTGTCTGGAGTGGGAGCATCATGGCGACTCCTCCTCTAACCTTCTTTCTCCCAGAATTCTCTTCTGTATACTCCGCCTACCTAATTTTCTATCCAATAAAATGGGCCAAGGCAGTTTCTTTATTAGTAAGAAATCATTCCCACATCATTTCCCCTTTTTCCGTTTAAACAAAAAAGAAAGGCTTTAACTTTAGCATAGTAAAATTACATATAACAAAACAGTTATCAAGTAAGAATTACAGTTACAATATTTATATCTATTTTATCTCTTACCATAACTAAGGAAAACTATAACTATTCATTCTTCAACTCCATCAAAGACTCCAGAAGGATATAATATTACCTAAGTACACAAGAAATAAGAAAACTCTAGAAATGACAGAGACATCTCGCTGCCTGGACAGTCACCCAAAGTTCTTTGGTACCGTTGGGGCATCCATCTTCGGCCTACAGGCCCATGGTATCCAGATACATTTCCATGAAGCAGGAAATTTCAAAGACAGTTCAGTCATTTTCTGCTGTGTCCTGCAGAATGTCTCGCAGACTCTTTCATGAATCAGGAACCCCGAAAGACCATCTCACCTTTAGGCAAGTTCAGCAGTCCTCTCTCTGAGGGTTCTCTGTGTCCAGTTTATGCAACAGTCCAGGCAAGAGCAGTTTCTTGCCCAAATGACTATCCAACTCCATAAGGATCCTCTTCGATGCCCATCTTCCTCTTGAAGTAGCTGGTGCTGCCAGGAGCAGACGTGTCTCCTTGTCATGAAAAGTCCTAAGTTATTAAAATATTTTAAATGCCATATTCTGCAGTCTTTGAAAGATATGAAGAATGCCTATCTAACTGAAATATATCTCTATATATCTAGAAAATCTAATTAACATGACTACAAGCTTAACTATTAGCGATGATTATCCATTAACAACCTATATTTCCTAATTATACATTACATTTTTAAATGAACTACACAATCACAATACCTTAATCAAGATCAAAAATACATATACATATAACAAAATTGACCTTAAAATCCATACCAATGCAAATTATTCATATCTATATCATATCCCCCTTTAAATGTAAAAGAACATTTATAAACAATATTTGGGAACATGGGCGTAGTTTTTTCTCTCCAAACTGCTTCCTGCTGAATAGGGGCGTCGTTAATTAGGTCGTTCATGATATAACCTGTGTGCTAGTTTCATCTCAGTTGGCAATTGAGCGAAGCAATTTTTTGAGGGTGTTCACAGCAACCTTTCAGGAGGGCGTGGTCTATCATACCAAATCGGAATAGATGCAATCCACAGGGTCTCATCCTCTGCAAAAACAAAAGAAGACCCTCTCCAAAGCATCATATCCTTAGACCCAAATTCTGAAATCATAATACCCTCATGAAATCCATTTTGGTTTAGCTTGGCAGCCCATATAATGAAATGTCTCTCTGTACTTAGCTCCTTCACAGTCAAAAATTTTAAAGAAAACACAATGTACATAATCCAGACTCTCTGTGAATTTTCCATTTTTACGTGGCTTATTTTTCTTTATTTCTCTTAATCTATAACTATCTGTACTTCTGTACTCTGTCTCTTTAAAGACTTTACCCTTTTTCTTTTTAAGACATTAACTTTATTCTTTATATTCTTTTTCTTCTCTTTCCCAAGCCTACGTACATTTATCCAACAGTGTCTGAATCTGTTTTATTGTGAATCTGTAATTTCTTTACTATACAGGAGCATTTCTTAAAATGTTAAGCATTTCTTAAAAACTTAAGTTGCACCATTTACAGGTAATACGGTACTGCCTGTGTCCTGCCCAGTCTAAACCTTAACTGCACGGTTTTAAGGTAATTACGGTAGTTCCTGCCTGAGATCAGCACAGTTCAGCATGGAGCAGCCGCTCCTGCCTCAGAGTCATTTGGTGCTTCTGAGCTGAGCACAGTTCCAGGCACACAGCAGTTCACATTGGAGCCGCAATCAGCAGTTTAATTCTGAGACTGAGTGTGCAGCACAGAAACTCTTTTCATCCAAGTTACAGCCAAATCTGACATGCAGAGCACTGCGCAGTCTGAAAACGCGTCTCTGTATGGCGGCAGGAATCCGCCATGCTCTTCCGCCTGCCTAAGCTTGATTCTGCCTTCTGCCCAGGTGCAGGCGGGGAGCTCTGAGCCATCTGCACGGTCTCAGAGCACTCTCCTCCGATCCCAAGCGGAACACAAACATCCAGTCCCATAAAAGCCTTGAAATGCTTTAAAGCCAGAGTTCACGCTGGCAGCACAGCCCCCAGGAAGCCGCGCTTTAAAATGACGCAGCTTTTTTTTTCTCTGCTGCTGTTGCTGAATCAGGAATCTCTCTACAGCACGCCACCAACAAAACAGCAAAAATCTGTGTTAAACTCTCTCTCCCTTATTTTTAAGCCTTTTCAGGTTTTTAAGTGGATTTAGCCCCACGTTGGGCGCCATCTGTTGAAATAGGAGCGGCGGGGCTGCGTCCCCAGTACCCGGCCGCCCACATGGCTAGCTTATGCCCGAAATAATTACACGGAAACTGTATTCTTTCAAACACTGTCTGGCCCAGCTAGGTCCAGTTTCTTATTGGCTAGCTCTTACATATTGTTCTAACCCATTTCTAATATTCTGTGTAGCCCATGAGCTGGCTTACCAGAGAGGATCTTAACCTGCGTCTGTCTGGAGTGGGAGCATCATGGCGACTCACTCACTACTCAGCTTCTTTTTCCCAGCATTCTCCTCTGTCTACTTCGCCTACCTAATTTTCTGTCCTATGAGGGCCGAGGCAGTTTCTTTATTAATAAGAAATCACTCCCACATCAAGTGCCCAAGGCAGAAAACGTGTCTAAGCTTCCCTGAACATCTGTTACATATAGTCATGATAGATAAGCAGAAGTTGTCTTAAGGCTTTGACTTTGTGATACTCAAGCTATATAAAATCAGTATCTATTATTGTATCAAATATTAGGTTGCCTATCTGTTGAGTAGTTAAAAGTGTCAAGGTTGCTAAGGGATTCGGAACATGTAAAGTTGTGCAACTTGAAGATACAGGGATAACTTTTCTGGTGATACAGATTTAAGATGGAGATCACCATAAGGCAGGTGGAGAGGGTTGCTAAGAAAGTTACCGGTCAACCAGTATATTCTTCTCTCATCAGCACAGATCTATACAGCTGATGATTTGCACTGGCTTAGAAGCAGTTCTATCTCTAGAACCTTAATTAAAACAATCAAAAAACAAAACATCATTGAAACAGAGGACTCAATGATATTTCAAAATTAGCTTTGTAAGAACGTAGTAGGGGAATAAGCTGATCCCGCCAGCTCTCTGAGCCGTTGAAATTTGAGTTCAACAGGACTATTCAGTCTGATGTATTTAAAGAAATCTATTACATAGTAATGTATGCTACAGAGGTTGTGACCTATAGGTTGAATATCATTTGTAGAAATACATCCACTAAGGGTTCACGAAGAAACTGGCATATGCTGTCAGGAAGTAGCTCGTGTGAGGACTGGACAGACTAGGTGGATTAAGGGGTGACTATATAGAAACAGTCCCCGGAGCTACTGAACATACCTGCTGGTGAAAGCGCTGTGGAGCTTTTACTCAGCGGCAGACAGGCAGGGTGAAAGCTCGACACTAATATAACCTGGTCATCAGGTTCCACCGTTTAATCCCATGCTGGTGAAATACGGATTACTGATGGTGAACTAATACTTATGGTGCTAAAGGGGAGCATCCAGAAAAACTTAAAAGACTGTCCTGATCAGTAGTTTAGATGGATCTCTGGGAAAGGAAGTGCTTGTACAGTGCCTCAACACTGAACATTAATGATTAGCTAAAATGAAACTGGAGAGATGACCAAGTCTACTCCCCGTCTCTCCTTCTCCCACACAGTCTAATATCTTACTGTTCTTTCCCAATTAGAAGATCCCTCTTATTTTAGTCTACCTTTAGGGAGTATGCGCAGAGAGCCCTTTCCTGGGAACTTAATTATCCTTCCTTGCAAGAATTCTCTCTTTTTGTAAGAAGGCACAAAATCCATTTGGTCTTGATTGCATCCATATCCATCTCAAAACACATTTGTATGTTTTAAGATTTTAAAATGCAGCTACAATAATGCTATTTGGTGGGATTAGCAGCCAGGACAATGGTAACCATTACAGGAAATAAACATTTGCCTTTTCCTGGGAAAACAATATTATTAAAATTGTCACATTATTTCTAGTTATGTAATATTTAAAGGAAAAAAAAGATTTTTAAAGAATGAATGGAACTGCATCACTTTATTTATAATATTTTGATTATTTTAAGATAATATTTTTCAAATTTGACCGTATACTGGAATCAACCTTTAACAAACGCTAATTCCTGGATTTCACGTCCTTAAAAATTCTGAGTTAACTGACTTTGTTGTCTGCATATAAAAATGGAGTCAAAACTCCACCATAACACACACAACTTTAATCCACTGTTTATAGTCACAGAAATACATTTAACTGCCATATTAATTATGAGAAACCAGTGCCTGAAAGCCAAGAACATTCCAAACTGAAGGTTGTGTTGGCTATGTATGGTTAAGATGAAATGAGGTACATTTGAACTAACACAATTTTGCCTTTTGAAATAAGTGTTCATTTAAGGTAGCCTTGGTATGGGATGGGGAGGGAGAAGGCATGAGAGAAACTATTAGAGAGGAAGTTATTGGAAAGACTATGGTATTGTTAGAACTTTGGTTTCTTTTCTGTCTTCCCTTTTCTTGTTTTCTCCCTTATAAACATATTGATGATTAACCAATTGGAATATTTAAAGGTTACCAGCTTCCCCAGTCTAGGAGTCCAGAGTAAGTTGTTTGCTGCAAGCATGACAAATTACACAAACTGAGAGGCTGAGGTCCAAACTCCAAATTTTACTTTTAGGTTTATTTTGCTTTACGTACATTATCATTTGCCTATGTGAATGTATGCATGTATACACATTAATGCATAAGTACATGTGTGTGCCTGATGTATGCATGTATATATACATGTATGTATAAGCACAATGTCATGCTTGGTACATGCTGAGGTCAGATGAGGATGTCAGACCACCTGCAATTGGAGTCATGGATAATTGTAAATGACCATGTGGGTGCTGGAAGTTGAATCGCAGTGCTCTCCAAAAACAACTAATGTTCTTGACTACTGGTCTTCTCCGTAGTCCCAAAACCCACCTCCCATCAGGTGCTTCTGGACTAAATAGCTGCCAAACCACAAGAATCCTTTAAGTTCAGCCCCAGAAGAAAATCTGCAGGTACCCTCTCAAGAGCTAGTATATGCAAGACTCCTGACTGAATTTCCAGGTGACTCATGGCAATGCCCCACCCCTTTCTTAACATATCCATTCTCTCTACCAAAAAAAAAAAAAACTGTCCTTTTCCTTCCAGGGCAATAGTCTAGTCCACTCTTCATGAATGCAGGCATTCAGGCGAATGTAGCTGGATATGTGGGAAAATGTTTACTGGCGTTATTAGAAAATATACTATTAATCCTAAAATGTAATAAGCTTGTACTCTGTGTAGTGTGTAATGTATATTTGCTAATTTAAGTGGGATGATAATATTTTTATTTTATAGCTTAGAAACCCAAGAGCCACAGATTTTTAAACACTTGGTGGAAATTACAATAAGCAGCAAGACTATCAAGTCTTATTAAACATAAAAACTTTCTCCCAAAAGTTTCCACTTCCCCTTGTGTTGCTCTACTTTGTAATTATGGAGATCTGATCATAAGAACGAGAAACAAGTACCAGGAAAGGCACTTCAGTAGGATCCTTGGAGGAGTTCACATCTCAGATTAGAAAAAAATGTCAAATATGAATACATGGGTGAAATGGAGAGGGAGGGGTATGCAACTCATGAACAGCAATAGCCAAAGAATGTAGAATAAAGCAAAATGAAACCAAAGAATATGATTGGAATCATGTGCTTGGCCAGTTAAGAGATAAGGGTGATGCCAATTGGGGAAAATCAGTTGAAGGATTTTGTGATTGTTTTAGGATCATATTTAATATTTCCCTTACTGTATAGGTCAAAAACATATACATTTTATTGAGTCAGTGGAAAATTAGATTTCACAAGGCAGCTATTGCATATACATTAATTTATATGACGCTAGAAGGAATCAAAAGCTTTAAGAAAAGCTTATGATTACAACATGTACACTTTTATTATGTCTTACAACTCCTTTATTATAGGTCAGTTAGGAAATGGATGTATCTACTTAAATACACTTTTATGTTTAATTAAGTTGGTGTAATTCAATTTGAATAACATTGCTCTAGATGTCACAAATGCATGGGCACACATCAAAGGAGACAATTATGTCACTTTGTTAGCACTCATTAGCTATAAGGACAGTTCTGAAACATTGGTCAAGCTGATGTGGAAGGGGTGAAATCCAGTCTAACTAGAAACTACAAACTATAAATAGTAGCTTCATTAATAGGACAACTCTTAATTAGAGGAACATTAAAGAAAATGTCAGTCCCATGGGCTTGGATGCATTTAAAAGCACAAATCAGCTACATTGGCAGCATAACCCACAAACCCACACACCCTACAGAATAGGAATAAAAGATGACCACAGGTGCCCCTTCCGTCTCTCCATTCATTTTCCTACCACTGCCAGCTGAAAACCAATTTTGATGGTAGCCTATGGACATTTATTAGAAATCTATGAATAGCAGGACCCTCTCAAACCATTCTTCTACAAGCTCTGACCAACGACCAGAGGGAACTCTTCTCCTCCTTGAAGAAAAGTTATGAGAATGCTCCTGTAGGCTCCCAAAGTACTAGTACATGAAGCGAAGATGGCATGGATATTAGAACAATGCAAAGATGCCATCTAAAATAGTGCAAACTGATTACAAGAAACTATTAGTGTTTTCAGTCCTGTTCAGTTCTTAAGCACAGTGTTTTTCAATGCTGAGGACCTTCACAGTCTATGCCTTATTTAAGTAGGAAAAACAAAAGCAAATCTAGGAAAGACCTATGACAGCAATGAGCGGAGCTCAAACAAGACAGAGCAGGACTTTTGATGAGTTCTCTGATCTATTTTTTTTCTTAAAATTAGAGGTAAGGAAAGCATCCTAAAGTCATGTATGTCATGTAAAAATGATCCTAATTCTAGAGCAAAGAAACTTATTCTATTTTCTCCATCATTTCCACCACCTCCAAAACAAACAAAAATAACATAAAAATACTCAGAAGACAGATGGTTCAAGAGAAAATGAGCTACCTACTGATAGTATGCTTTTTAAGAAAACTTAAAACTTCTTCTACAAGTCATTTAGTTTAGTCTTCAATTCTAAAGAAATGGCCATAGTTTTCTTCATAATACTGCACAGCTCACTATGCATTAGTGGACCTCCAAGCAATTCACTGATTTATTAGTCTGCGATCAGTTCCTTATCAGTACAATGGCATCCTCTTCTCTGGTAACCAATCAGAATTGTCAGAGCAAACTCTTAGGATTATATGGATACAAGCAAGGCCCTGTTACAAAGTAATAGTTTCTGTGAAATCCAGAAGCAATACTCTTTAGAACACAAGCTAGAACAAAATGAATATACACAGTAAGAAAATTACACTGGCAAGATGGCTCAGTGGATAAAGACACTTGCCAGCAAGCCTGACAAGTCGGATTAGATCCCAAGACACACATGGAAGGAGATAAGCCACCTAAAAGGTGTGCACTGGCTTCCACACATGTGTTGTAGCACCTATGCACACACACACAATAATAAACACAGTTGCATTCAGTTTAGTTTCCAAGTCTGAGTAGATGAGAAAGCTTTGATTAAGTTGGCTAGTCAGTTCAACATAGTGCAGATTTTTCTGCATAGTAATATATAAATGGAACTTGTTATATGTTTTATTTAAATGACATTGTTTCATTTATTTTTATATACCAACCAGTTGCCCCTCTTTTCTTCCCTCTAGTCCCCTCCCCTTTTCCACCTACAGCTGGGGAATATTATTTTAAGGTGTGTTCCTTTTGTTTATGCTGCATTTGTTTAACTCTATGAAGCTGTGATTCTTGCCTGTCTAAAACACCTGATGGTCCTAATAAAGAGCTGAATAGCCAATAGCAAGGCAGGAACAAGAATAGGCAGGACTGTCAGGCAGGGAGTATAAATAGAAGAAAAAACAGAGAAAGAAGAGGCGCAATAGAACAAGGAGAGGAGGACATCAGCGGCCATCCGCCCAGCTACACATCCAGCCATGGAGAGAGAAGTAAAGAAAAGTATACAGAAAAAGAGAAAGATAAAAGCCCAGAGACAAAAGGTAGCTGGCAAGAAACAAGCCAAGCTAAGGGTAGGCATTCATAACTAAGAATAAGCCTCTGTGTGTGATTTATTTGGGAGCTGGGTGGTAGGCTCTTAGAGAGCCAAGAGTAAAATATCACACAACATTTAACCCCATTTCCATCCACTCCTCTTCCATCTCCATTCAGAAAGGGACAGGCTTCCCATACACAAAACATGGCACAATTTGTGGCAGCATCTAGTTCCTTCTTTTATGTTGAGGCTGGGCCAGGAAATCCATCGAGGGGAACAGGTTATCAAAAGCCCGCTAAGCGCCAGACAGAGGTCCTGCTCTTGTTGTTAGAAGCCTTACTAAGAGACAAAGCTACACACATGCAGAGTGGCTAGGTCAGTCCCACTCAGGCTGCATGATTGTCCATAAACTCCTGCGAGCCCAGGTCAGCTGTCTCTGTGGGTCCCCCCATCATGATCTCCTGGCTGGTACAATCCCTCCTCCGTCCCGACCACCGCCTCTCGCCAAAGTCTCTCAGAGCTCCATGCAGAGCTTGTCTGTGGATCTCCGCCTCTGCTTCCGTGAGTCATTTAATCCTCCAAGGAAGGAAAGCAGTCATAAATAAGGGTCTACGTGATTGTTTTCAGACTGAATACTGCTGTCAAAACTGGCTCTGAAACAGGGCAATGACCTTCATTCACCCCCAAAGACCCCACTTAAACCAGGGACCAAAGAGTATTTCTGTGTTTATCATGAGGCATTCCAATTGTTTTAAGTCATTTAGGGGTACTGCACACCTCCGTGCTTAACGAGTCTTTTTGTTAGTGTACCCGCCAAAGGACTTCCCCGCTGAGTGTTTTATATTTTGTGTGTTTGCTTTAATGTTTTAATCTTCATATACACATCCTTAGGCCATTTTATGAAGGGCATGACTTTTCAAATTCAGTCGATATATTAAATTAATCTTAAAAAGGTCATGTACCAAATGCTCCTAAATCAACTCTCTGGGTTCGCTCTGTACACTCAAACCTTCCATTCTGGTTATTTATTATAGGCAGCGCCGAAGTCAGATCTGGGCTGTAAATGCGCACCATCTGCCAGCTGAACATGCATATGTGCTTAGTGAATTCCTCACAACATGGATCCTGCCACACGACCTCTCTAAAGCAGTAGTCCAAGTCCCCCCTCCTCGAACAATAAAACCCACAACTTACTGATATTGATGAGATATACATTAGATAGAGCATTTCTCTAAATTGGTCCTAATAATTCTAATACAACTGCATTACCTCAGACAATCTGTGCAGTATCGTATAAGAAGATGAAATACATTAACAAGTTAAAAAGAGAGAGCATGGGGGTGACTTTCTTGCCTTATTTGAATCTACCAGAACTCAAAAATCCCAAGGATATTGGCAAATGCATGTAGTCCCAGGGCTAGAGGGGAAGAGACAGGGATTCTTAGAGCACACTACCGTCCAGTCTCACCTAGCTGGTGAACTTCTATGTCACTATGATACTGTTTCAAAGGAGGTGGACAATATACCTCAGGATGACACTGAGGTTGACCACTGGCTTCCACAAGCACACAAATTCATGCACATCACAGGCACAAATAAATGTGAGAAAATAATATACACATTATTGTAAAAAAGAGTGAAAAGTAAAATGACCAGCAATAAGGACTCTACAGCAATTTCTACTGGATACAGTTTAGCTGTCACCTGTGACATTAAACTGGTCTCATTACATTCACACACAATTTTTTCATCTTAAACTTCATATATCCAATATAAAAAATACCAATAAGAATATTTACCTCACAGTTCTTTATAAAGAGAAAAACATGTAAATTATTTATATGTTATTCAAAATATTTCTAATTGCTATTAAAAACAATGTCTTTAGGAGTTACTACCTAATACTAAACATATTCAGACTGATCTGAGTACTGCACTGGCAGATCATGTGCATAGTTACTACTTTTGTCCTGTTAACTTTAATAACCTGTTTTATTTTATTTTATTTTATTTTATGTATGTTTTGAGATGAGTTTTTTCGTCACAAATGTGATTTTAAGGCTGCCACATGCAAATAAGTAAGTTGGACCCACTGAACTTATGAGATCTTTCTTCACTTCCTTCCTCTAAGGCTAGTGATTCTTTGCTTAAAGTGATATTGATTTTATCTATAATAATATACACAAAGGTATCAATCAAGAGAATAGAAGCTTTTGTGAACACAGGAAAGCTTATGAAGTACCACATTATTACAGACTCCCAGTTATTGGTCCCAATTACAATCCCTAAATTATAAATAGATTATTATGCCTATGTGGCTGTTGCCTAGTTTTCACAGCTGATATTGAAATACTTTTACAACTTCCTTGAGAACCCTTAAGGGACCAATTGAATGTGGGGAATGAAACTTAATAAGTGTCTGTTGCTGGGGGGCAGGAGATACTAACCTGGAAGCAGACATCCAGGCATATACAAACTGTAACCACCCTGTCCCTTCCCCTTTGACATTCTGACCACAAATAACTAGAAAACATTTCTATTCTATAATTCCATAAATGTGAACTATATCCCAAGATATGTAGATAAACAGCTACTTATTTTTCCAGCATTAATTTTTAAAGTTCAACTTTCACTTCTAATGACACTCTTAATTCTTGTGATAGCACTTGGAGCAGAACTCTTAACACCTAGGTTCTTAACCCATAAACATGGGGAACCACCAAGTCATGACTGATTTATGTTAGGAACTTAATCTCCAATGCAACAGTGTTTAGAGGTGAGCATAATAGAAGGTGATAGGTCACCAGGACTCTTCTTAAGGCTGATATAAACCTTATAAACCATGCTTGTGACTGCAGGTTGACAATCTTCTGCCTTCTGCCATGCAAAGAACAGCATTTCTGACTTCTGAACATGCAGGATTCACGGTGTCCTTCTAAAGACAGGTCCTGCACTTCATACATCAGATCACAATGTCCTGACCTCAACTTCAGTCTCCACAATTAACAGCTCCAGTAAGTATAGTAGCATGTGCAAATGAAGACAATCCCCTTGTGATGTGGGATTCCCCTTTGTATGCTGTGAATATCTTTTATTACCATTGATTAGTAAAGAAACTGTTTGAGCCAATGGCTTAGCAGATTAAACTTAGGTTGGAAAAGATATATAGAGAAAGTAGGCAGGGTCAAAGAGACATCATGTAGCTGCCTCATGGTAAAATATAAAATAATAGGAATAGGTTAATTTAAGATTTGAGTTAGTTAATAAGAAGTCTAATCTATTGTCCAAGCAGTGCTATAATTAATATAGTTTCTGTGCTATTATTCAGGTCTGGGCAGCCGAGAAATGAAAAAGCTGCCTCCGCCTACAGAATCTACATTATCTTATAGGAAAAAAAGAAGAAAGAATTTCAGAAAGATTTTACTTTTCCCCATAAATATTTTTGTCTCTGTTGTGCCTTTTGTTTAATCTATGTCTGTATAAATAATGTTTAAGTTTTCCACAATGAACAATATATTTGCCCACAGTAATCTTTGAAGTTTCCAGGAAGAAGATGGGTCCCCACAAAAATGATTACACGTGGCTGTTATGACATTATGATACTGATAGTGCTACTTTAAGATCAGTTTGGGGTACCAGCTCTCAAAATGATTCCAACTTGGTCAGCTAAAATGGTGCACCTTCTTACAAAAATTATGGTCAAAACTTCAAATAAAAACTTTAGAGAAACCCTATTGACTACTGAGATACTAGTTGCAATTATACCAGAGAGTATTCATGAAACTTAACCATCATTTTAGATTTTCAGGATTCTATAGAAAGAACATCACCCCCCATGACAGCTGGAAGTAATCCTAGAAGACAATGCTCTCCTCTCCCAACAAAGTTTGTCTTCAGGGTTAGGGACATCAACTAGGGGTTGATTATAATTAGTATAGGGTTGGGGATAGGATGAAAATTTTGTAGGTTGAGGGATCTCCTTTATAAAAAAAGAAAGGAAAAGAAAAAAAGAATATAAATATGATATGATAGTAAGGTAGATTATTGAATCTACTTTTAAAAGAAACTATTAATTTTAAATGTTTTACGTTGGTTTTACTTTTGTATATTGTATACAAATTTTGTATATTGATGCATATTTGAGATTAATTTTGTTGACACATAATGTACATACATTTCTTATATTGTTCAAGGTATTGTACTTATACAGCTCATTTAAAAATGTAATGCAAATCTCTAGTCCTTGAAAATTATTATTGTCAACTGTTTAGGAAACTGTTGAAAATTATAATTGTCAACATATAATATAAAATATAGATTAATAATAAATAGTTATTCACATTATGTATGATTTCAAGGTCAACTAAAGATATAACTTAGATAAATAGGTCATCTTAAAACACTTCAGAAATCTACAAAATATGGCATTTAAGATGTTTCAATAACCCAGGTTCTTCTTTTTATGATAATGGGACATGTCTGCTCCTGTAACACCAATCTACTTCAGAGAAGGTAATGGGCATCAAAGAAACTCCTTATGGAGTTAACTTTCTTTGTGGCAAAAGTAAGCCACTGGACAAGAAAATGCCCCTACCTCAATTGCTGACATTATGTCCTAATTAGAAATTCTTTGGGACACACAATACAGGATATACAAAAAAGTGACTGACAAACTGCCAATATAGGCAGAACTATCTTTGATACTATGGACCTGTAGGCTGAAGATAGATGCCGCCAATGATACAGAGGAACTCTGAGTGACTGTCAAGGCAGCAAGATGTCTCTGTCAGACACTTGCTTACAATGCACTTCCTGTTAACTTAAATAATATTATATCCTTCTGGGGTTTTTCAAGCAGTTAAAGAATAGATAGTTATAACTATCATTTTCCTTAGTTATGATAAAAGATAAAATAGATAAAAACATTATAACTCTAATTCTTGCTTGATATCTGTTTTGTATGCAATCAAATATGCAATTTAAAATTTTTAAATTAATTAAATTAAAATTAAAAATTTAAAGTTAAATTTTTCCTTTTTATTTAGACAGAAAGGGGAGAAGGTGTGGGATTTCCCTCTGTATGCTGTGAAAATGTTTTATTACCATTGGTTAATAAAGAAACTGTTTGGGCCAATGGCTCAGCAGAATATAGCCAGTCTAGAAGAGATCTAGAAAGAGAGTAGGTGGAGGCAGAGAGCCTCCAGTAGCTGCTGAAGGAGACAGACGTGCCAGAACCTTCCAGTAAACCACAAGCCTCATGGTAAAATATAAAATAATAAAAAATGAATAATTTAAGAAATAATAGTTAATAAGAAGACTAAGCTATTGGCCAAACAGTGTTGTAATTAATATAGTTTCTGTGTTATTATTTGGGACTGAGTGTCCGGGAAACGAATGAGCAGCCTCTGCCTACACCCTTGCAAGTTTGTAGTAATCATTTTTTTTTATCCAGTGAAAGGATTAATAAAATCATATCAAAATTATTATATTTTCTTACTAATACTACTAATTTTGCAAAATAATGCTTCACTGTGACATATCCACACATGCCTACCACCTGCTTTGTTGGTATTCATTCATTCTGTTATGCTTTTTGTCCAGCACATCTTTCCCGTTTTCCTTTCCATGTACCAAACAGTGCCATAGTTCAACCATTGTTCTTTAGAGCCTTGGAGGTTTTTTGTTTTTTTTTTTTGTTTTTTTTTTTTTTTTTTTTTTTGGTTTACTCTATCAGGGGTGTCTAAATCTGAATTGATTTACCTGAATTTTTCCTCATTGGTCACACTTTGCTCTTGAATCTGTGCTTTTGTATGTAAGAGGCACCATCATCTTAAAGCCTGCCCATCTCTCCTTCTGGAATTAGTATCGCTAGCATGTGTGCATCTGCAACCATGAGCATGATCACAGAGTGACGCCGTAAAAGTCAGTGGCATGGGGTACAGGACCAACAGCTATAAGCAGAAACTTCTTCCTGGTAAAAACGTCAAGATTCCACTGTTCAAAATTACCCAAAGGCTTTGGGAGTAGATGTGAAAAGACACTAATACCACATTGTTCAGAGTGGAGTATAAATCAGTAAAAGAAAATCTATTAACCAGAGTGCATCTGAGGGTTTTAGGTGATAAGACATCTAAATGATCTTATTATAAACTTTTTACATCAAGAGATATTGAAATGTGGTTCTAACAACACATAGACCATAGGGAGGAAATTACTAAGTCCAATTTACAATTCAGTGCCGGCATTAAGAACTCATGTCATTACAAATATGCCATGATGTCTGTTCACAGCAATTTCAGAAGGTGCCCGGAGCTAGAGAGTCCTCAAGTGTGATTTTAGATGTGAATTGGGAGAGAGGGGAAGAGGGCAAATCTATTGTGTATATATATTCTGTTAGGGCAACACTGAAATTTGTCAGAAGCATCTGTGTTTTAAACAGTACAATGGAATGAAAATTGGCAAATCCACTTTGGAAGTTAATTTTGAAGGTTGAGGATACTATGGTGCTCAAATCTAGCAGCTGTCAATTTGCTACCGTCAACTGCAATAAAAATCAGCAAAACCTGAAATCTTCTTCACCAAAGAGACAGCTGTTTCTGAACATAGCAGCTTTGGGGGATGTAGTTACTATTTTTAGCAAAGCATACTCTATTTTTATTTCTTGGAAAACATTCAGAAGTGATTTTTTTGCTTAACTGTATTTTGATAAAGTGAGCGTGAGAAAGTATATAATTCTCTTGTGTTTATTGCTCCATTGTTTTTAAGCTATATTTTAAAACTGGTGGTATTCTGATCTTTGAAGAATCCTTTGGCAGCATCTTTTAAAAGAATGTGTATTTCAACTAGACACCATTGGCATTTGGTGTGTGGAGGTCAGGAATACAGGAACACCCTCTCTGGTAATCAGGACCTACTCCACCATGAAGAATCATTTGTTGTCCACGTCAGCTGTGTTAGGACTGAGCAGCAATGTTCGGTAGGGATTGAGGTGAAAGATTTATACTATAGGAGGGTTTGTATTTATGGACCTTTTCAGCCTATTTTCATCAGTACTGTTCAGGTAGGAAGCCGCAGTCAGGCATAGGCTCCGGTGTGTGAACAAAAAACCCCTTTGTATGAAATCACAGCAGGCATGCTTGCATTGATGTAATTAAGTTTGTGTCAGCACTTACATAGAATTTGTTTCTATGTATAACATCTTATAACGAGGGCTTGAAAAATGAATCCTTAAGTAAAATTGGACAGGTAGTTTCTGTAAGTAGTAATTATTTTCCAAATGCACATTCATTAATATTCTACATATACTCCTTAATTCAATCACAAATGAATATTAAAAACATGAAGTAATTTAACATCTACCAATTACCTCATCACTTTCTTAAATTAAAGGTATTTACAAGCAAATGTATAACAAATAATATTAAATGGAGATTTGTCACTTTGAAAATAATAATTTTAACTCTCTTGGGTAAGAGAAGCAGTCACTTTCAGGTTGAGAATGAGAAACAAGTGTGTACATTTTGTTGAGTGTCTCTGTCTCTCCATCACTGAAAAGAACTCTCATCGAACATCAATTTACTTCAAGTATTCATTTAACATGTAAAATATTTACAGCAAGAATACTTGCCCCATTGAAAATAAAAGACAGATGATTAGAGATTAGGAAAATACAACAATCTGGTTATCTAGCTAAAATGTATCCATTCCAAGGAAATAAATCTCTAGGAAGAAATTTAAGGAAGGCACATGATAATGATTTTCCTTTAAACCATGAAAGATTTTCAAACTCTCGGACTTTGAAACCTCTCTCACTGCACTTCTCATGCAGTATTGTCTCTCTTTTGTTAATGTAACAAATGTTGATACACTTCTTACAACATGCCTGATGATAGTGGAGCACTCTTTCAATAGGAACTCATCCAATTCTGCTAAAGACCCCCTGGTATAGGCACACACATACTATCCATTTTATAACAAAACAGACGCATAATGGATCTTCACCCATGATACCTCACCAATATGACCCAAACAAGACCTGAACAAAAACAGCCCCACGGACAAATTAAAAATGAATGGAGGAATCGTGCAGGCCTCGCCCTACATTTGTCTAGTAATAACAAGCAACTAAGTAATGCTAAGGATGGGAGGTTTATTCTTCCCCAGAGATAAACACCTTAATTACTTATCCAATACCAAGTAGTCAGCCCTAAATAACATACATTCAAACAACACTAAAGGGACTCAGCCAGTTGTATTTATATATTTATATGGTGTGTGTGTAAAACAATACCAATTAAAAAGTAAGAGATCATGAATTTGAGAGGAAGAAAAGGTAGAGGTAACATGGAAGGTGTTAGAGAGAGTAAAGGAAAAAGAAAACATTGTAATTACATGCAAGTTTAAAATAATATTTTGAAAAATGTCCAAGGCCTCTCAGTTAGAAATCCTTGAACATCACCCTATGATTCTATGTGTATTTGTTCACTTTTTTAAGTGACACCCCACCTATTACTTATTCCAGTCTTGCCCAGGTGTTGTTTACCTTGGAAAGGGCAAAAGTATGCAAGTTTTCAGGTCTGCTCAAAGAGCGTGGGAAAATGGTGGGGACACAAGGATAGTGTGGCCTCACTGGACAGCGTACTCATCAAAATGATATATCTAAAAAGTTCTTAGAATCCAGGGTTCAAACATATCTGAGAATTAAGCACATCTGACCTGTTCCATTCACAGTTTCATGCTATGCAAATTAAGAAGCAACTTCTCTTGCTGGGAGTTACAGTTTAGACCAGAGTTTATGGCCAGGGCTCCAGACTTACTGCTCTTGGATTCTGTTTCTAGAGTTGAATTGCTATGATTAAATGTCTACTGTATATCTTGAATTTTGGATAGAAGCATCTGGTGTTTCCATGACACTGTAGCATGAAAACTGGCTTCACAGACTCATGAAGTTTTCATCTTGCCAGTCACATTGGGTAGTAATTCCATATTACTTCTTAACTGTGACCTCTTCCTCATAAGTAATATGGATGAAGATGTTGTGAAAACTTCCAACTTAAGATGCATAAAAGCAAGTGTACCCTGTTTGTGTTTTTTTTTCTAAATCAGTTTTCTTATGTATATACAAAACATGGACATAGTTGAGGGTTTGGAGGACTATAAGATCCTAATGAACAATGGGCTACAACGTGAACAGCTTCAACCTCCTTCAACTATGGTATAGTCTGACGCTGAATGATGTTTGATGATGCTGTTTGCCGGGCATAAACATGCTCTCTAAGGTTATGATACTAAAAGTCTGAGCTATTCTAATGTCTTAATTTTTATACTATTATTAATATATATTTACTATTTTACAAAGATGCTTACTCTTAAACTGAATTACATTGTTTTAAAAAAGTTTTCATTCCAGTTCTTTTCTTCTCCAGAAGAACTTTGGTGGGATCCATTATCCATGAGGTTTTTTTTTATTATATTGATTACCCTGCTATACTGCCAAATCACTTCAATAGTTCTTTGGAATTTCAAATATTAAAATAGACATGCAAACATAGCAATTGAATATTAATTTATAAATCTACAAGCTACAACTATGGCACCATGCATAAAATAGTTAAAATATATTTAAATAATTTACTTTGCAATAAAATACTACTTTTTAATTTTATGAGTGGTGAACGACCTGAATCAGTTAAGCAAAATAAAGTTCATGTGCTCAGAACATTAAAAACATAGCATGAAAATATAACATTAGTTTTTAAAGTATTACCTTTATGCTTCTCATAAATTGCAAGATAATTTTACTTTGCTATCCCCTTGGTGAATAAGTTTGAGTTTCATCTCGGCATTACAAAAGGAACTCCCAAATACTGGAAATTCCTCAAACAATCCAATGCTGCAATATACGTAAAAAAATATACTTGAATGCTGGGCGATGGTGGCGCATGCCTTTAATCCCAGCACTCGGGAGGCAGAGGCAGGCGGATCTCTGTGAGTTCGAGACCAGCCTGGTCTACAGAGCTAGTGCCAGGACAGGTTCCAAAGCCACAGAGAAACCCTGTCTCGAAAAACCAATATATATATTTGAAGGAAATGTGTTCAGGGTTTCAAATTAAATGACTTGTGTTTTTTAGAACCTTCCTCATTGTGGTCCTCTGCCCATGCTGGTCCAGGGCCGCAGAGAGGAACACTTTGTGTTAATAGCCATGGCAGATGAGAACATTATCCTTTAACCTGTAATTCTTTACACGTCTCAAACAGCTTTAATACTAAGAAGCTATTACTTGATTGGGACTCACTAGTTGTTATCCTTACAGTAACAAATTCAAAATATTTTCTTCTTTATCCATCATGCATGCCTTCTCAAGACTGAAAAGATATAATCAGAGCTTCAGGTACACAGTATTTGAAATGCTCTCAGCAAGGATACATGTTACATAACATAAATTGTCTATCAAGAAGCAAGATCCTAGGAAAATTTAAAAATGGTTCAACTAAATAT
Source organism: Alexandromys fortis (assembly GCF_014885135.2). Taxonomy (NCBI): domain Eukaryota; kingdom Metazoa; phylum Chordata; class Mammalia; order Rodentia; family Cricetidae; genus Alexandromys; species Alexandromys fortis. Next base: position 3,917,700 of record NW_026067934.1, on the reverse strand, counting down.
TCATGCAATACAGTTTATTTCAAATACACTTAAAATTTATTTCTTGTGCAATTATTGTAATTTTATATCCATAATTTTTTAAACAAATGCTTTCTTTATAAAGCCAAGTCCAATATGGTATCTGACAGCTATCAACATTTGATAACAAGTGTTTATAAACTAATCCTGGAAATAAATAGATCTAAAAAATATAAAACTACAAGTCATAAAATCACTGATGGGGTCTGTGATTTAAATATCATTCTGAAGGTAGGGATCATATATATCTTGAGGAAGAGGTTTTTTTAATTTTTTATTTATTTATTATGTATACAATATTCTGCCACTTGTGTATGCCTGCAGGCCAGAAGAAGGCACCAGACCTCATTACAGATGGTTGTGAGCCACCATGTGGTTGCTGGGAATTGAACTCAGGACCTTTGGAAGAGCAGCAATGCTCTTAACCACTGAGCCATCTCTCCAGCCCTTGAGGAGGAGTTTTATCATGTTGTCCTCACCATGTGCACACACTGGGAACAGATGAAGGACAAAGCACAAAAGTCCGGGCACACCAAGGTAGCATTTGAAGAAAATTGTCAGAGTCTCTTTGAAAAACTTTTCTTTCATCTAAAGATTAATGGAGGTTTTCAAATCCTTCACAAAATTGACAGAACATTCTAGTATGCACTTGACATCCAGTATGCAACTAGCTTTTCTTACTGGTAATATAAAATTGAAATAAAAGTATTTCTTAGAGAGTATAACTTTATATTTAAAGATGTAGTCAAACAAGTTTGCATAGCATGGTGACAAATAAGCAGTTAGAGAAGCCTTCTAGAAGGAGCCATCTGAAAATTACAAGTGAGTAATAGCTCAGCACTGCAGAAGCAAATGCAGATTTGACAGAATATTAGAACATCACAAAGCGTTAGTATACTCATGTTTCTTTTCATTATGAGGAAACACACATACACACATATATGAATTTTAATGGGGACGGAAATTTCTCAGCCTCCACAAAGTAGAAAGCAGGAGACTGTATTCATGAATTTGGCTCTGTTTGAGCCTGGTCTACTTCATGTTATATTTTTGATACATGGGAGTCCAATGAAAAATGTTGACTGATATTTGTATTTAAACACACACACACACACATGAAAAGAAATGTAAAAACATTAATGAGACAGTAATAGATTCATAGAAAAAGGCTAATATGACAACCAAAAGAGAGCCCTAATCTAAGGTCATTGATCTAAAAATAGGGCATTTTATTTTGGGTTACTCAGTATCAAAAAATGGAGACAATGGAGTCTACCAATTCTATTCTTTCCAGGACTACGAAATGCCTGAGGAAATTAAAATTGTGAACATTGGAAGGTATTGTTATTGCCAATGTTCACAAGAAGTTTTGTAATTAAATACCATTTCTCTTTGACAATAAAGTCAAACTGAATTTAAACAACTTCCAGGTCTCATACCTTTTGATTTGCTTGAAGGGAACTGTGTTATAATTCATGAACAAGTTAAAAATGAACAGAAATATTTTATATGTTTTTCTTGAGTTCATACAAAACTTTCTAAATGGATATACTGTTATTTCAAAAATGATTTTCTGCAACATATGTGGCATTTAAATTTGAAGGACATAGATAATTCTTATTAAAAGTTGTTTAAGATAGATTGACAGGAACTCTCAAGTGGTAACTGAAGCCTTGTTTGTTGAAGCACAGTGCACTTCAAACAAAAATGGCAGAACATTGTTTTCTATTGACTTGACTCTAACGTTGAAGTATAATATTTCTCAGGTTTATTCATTCCTTCCGTTTTAACTCAAGTTTTATTTTGAAACATGAAAGGGAAAAATGTGCCAGAAGGTTCTGAGTGCCTTTCACTCAGCTTGTTAAAATGGAAAACACCCTACATAGCAGCATTAAAAAACATTGAAATGAGAAAGACTAAAACTGACTTTGATTGAAGGCTCATTGTATTTGGATGGTTTTACACACATCCATTGTGTGTGTGTGTGTGTGTGTGTGTGTGTGTGTGTGTATTTCCTGTGTTCCTATGTAACTATATGGGACAAAGCACGGGACACTGACCTGACCACATCACTCTAGGGCTGGATCTGGCCACCTCTACTACTACAGATCAACTCTTGTTTTCTCTCATAACTAATGCCGAGCCAATTTTCCTTATTTCTATGATTCTGTATTTCAAGAATGTCTTTTAAATGGAGTCAGATTTACACGGCTTCACATGAGCTGAGTTTTTTCACTCAATTTCTCATGAGCTGCATCTCTGTTAGTGCAGCCATCAGTAGTCACTCCTGTTATGTTACAGATCATTGCACAGCTTGACTTGATTATGGAATAACATTTAGAAAAAATGCTAGCTTCTTTTTTCAAACATACATTACTCCAAAATAAAAACATTTACTGAAATGCAGTATCTGAAACTATACTGAACCAATTAATTGTCTGTGTGCTACATAAAGATATTCTGAAAGACACAGATCTTTTTATAGCATTTGAGTATTTTATCTAAAAAGGAATAATTTCTGAGTTATGAACTGTAAAGCATCCTATGGAGCGGCTTACTTTTAGCTAGAAACATGTAGACCAGAAGGCTTTATCACTATTTCCCTCTTTTCTCCATTATTTAATTTGTCCACATGTCAGATTAGGTTAGGTTATTCAAGATGATATGAAATATTATAGAAAATATTATTTTGATATTTTCTTTGAAGTTTGAAATGTTACAGACAGAAAAATAACTTTGCTGTGATAATACAAGTTTTTCAGGCACATTCAGAAAGTAATTTGCTTAAACAAATTAATGAGCATCCAAATGACTATTATGTAGTAATTTAGACAAACAATAAAATTGAAGAATGTAATGACACAGGAATAGATTCCAAAGTTATTTAGCAGTAGTTGACAAACATATTTACAAGAGAAATTTCATAATAAAATTTTGCTTTTGTAAAATGACATATAAAATCACATACACATAAAAACTGGAAGATTACATACTTGTGGTCTAACAAAGAGCAAAATGTCATAATCGACTTTCTGGCCTATTATTTATCATATTTTCTTAAGGTACTTTACTAGCCATCTCTGATTTTCAAGATTGTTTTATACAGAAGAACATTATTTTTCTTTCAGGCAAGGTCAGTATTCTTATACAGTACTGTTATTCTTCTTTTCTTATTTATTGTACTTGTTTTGATTTCCTACCATATTTATCTTATTCATTTTTTAAAAGTAGCTTGACTTTGAAACTCTTTCAATAGCCACAAAAGCCAAGAGCAGGAAATATCACCACTATTTTTTTTAATTAATTAATTTATTTATTAAAGATTTCTGTCTCTTCCCCACCGCCGTCTCCCCTTTCCCTCCCCC